>NW_021302663.1:0-1082 GCF_002162155.2 Triticum dicoccoides
CAAATGATTCATAATCAAGAGACTCTAAAAGTCCATCAGCATGGAGCTTCTTCATGTGTTTGACACCTATGTGACCAAGGCGGCAGTGCCACAAGTATGTGGGACTATCATTATCAACCTTACTTCTTTTGGTACTCACATTATGAACATGTGTAGCATCACGTTCGAGATTCATAAAGAATAAACCATTCACCATAGGAGCATGACCATAAAACATATCTCTCATAAAAATGGAACAACCATTATTCTCAGATTTAAAAGAGTAGCCATCTCGAATTAAACGAGATCCCGATACAATGTTCATGCTCAAAGCTGGCACTAAATAACAATTATTAAGGTTTAAAACTAATCCCGAAGGGAGATGCAGAGGTAGCATGCCGACGGCGATCACATTGACCTTGGAACCATTCCCGACGCGCATCGTCACCTCGTCCTTTGCCAGTTTCCGCTTATTCCGCACCCCCTGCTTTGAGTTACAAATTTGAGCAACTGCACCGGTATCAAATACCCAGGAGCTACTACGGGCACTAGTAAGGTACACATCAATTACATGTATATCACATATACCTTTTGTTTTGCCGGCCTTCTTATCCGCTAAGTACTTAGGGCAGTTCCGCTTCCAGTGACCGCTTCCCTTGCAATAAAAGCACTCAGTCTCGGGCTTGGGTCCATTCTTTGGCTTCTTCCCGGCAGCTTGCTTGCCGGGCGCGGCAACCTCCTTGCCGTCCTTCTTGAAGTTCTTTTTACCCTTGCCTTTCTTGAACTTAGTGGTTTTATTGACCATCAACACTTGATGTTCCTTCCTGACTTCTACCTCTGCTGATTTCAGCATAGCAAATACTTCAGGAATGGTCTTCTCCATCCCCTGCATATTGAAGTTCATCACAAAGCTCTTGTAGCTTGGTGGAAGCGACTGGAGGATTCTGTCAATGACCGCATCATCCGGGAGATTAACTCCCAGCTGAGTCAAGCGGTTATGCAACCCAGACATAGTGAGTATGTGCTCACTGACAGAACTGTTTTCCTCCATCTTACAGCTGAAGAATTTGTCGGAGACTTCATATCTCTCGACCCGGGCATGA
>NW_021302664.1:0-3448 GCF_002162155.2 Triticum dicoccoides
GAAATCCTTATGGGGAGGTGGCCAACTTCCTCAATCAAGATATTATAATAACAGGTCTTCCGGCTGGGTGTGTTGGCCACGACATCCACTTTACCGGTTTTCGAGGGACCGATATTATAGTTCTTGGGAAATGTTCCAAACCATCATATCTGCCTGAGATTCAGATCTGGTTGGTGTCAGGATATTCCAGACTCATCGAGTCTAGGAAGAAAAATGAAAGTTTGCAACACAATTCGACGAGATGACGTTGCGAGATTCTCGGGGAATGAACTACGATAGTAAGCTCCAAAACATGAGCTGGTTCTGCTACAAACATGTGAACACGCTGTCTCGGACAAGCATGACCACATAGTAGTCTTATAATAAAACACTACCGAGTTAAGGTGGGGAACCATCATCGATGATAGCGAAGTCTCCACGCGTGGAAGTCCAAAGAGTTCACCTTGGACAGACTCCTTTATCTTTGAACAACTCAATCAGTGGCTTGGTGTGCTCGGAACACATATGGAATGAAGGTTGCAAGTCTCCAGACCACAGAATACTTCGCAGGTATGCATGACTGACTTGGGATGATTCCAGAGGAAGCAACATTGACTTTCTCGAGTCCACGGCGGCAACTTGCATCAAATGCACATGAACTAGAGGAAGTCACTCCTTTCATCAAACAAATACTTCATGAGTTAGCATGAAGAAATGCTTTCAAAAGTTTCCAACACTAGCTTAATGTTCAACAAAATCATGGAGGAGATAAGGATGTTGTCAATGGGCTCAACAACAATTCTTCCGGGTTTCCCTTTAAAAGGAATTCCATAGTTAAGTGAACAAGTGATAGCATAGGTCAGACCCAAAAGATATAATGGTGTATACTCGAGGGATCAACCACGAGTAAGACAACATTACGAATATCGTTGGTTCTGGTCTAATTGGATGATAGCCCATACTCCAATCAAAGGTTGGATAAAATGATAGGTCCATTAACTGATCACGAGGTTCAGTCGATGAAAATATCAACTTTCTTCAACACACATACAAGACATCCCTTATAATGAACTATATCGGGCAAGCTTCTATCTTCCAACTCTCCAAGTTGTTGTTTAGCTTATCCAACTAGCTCAGGGTATCCAACACGGATTCTTGGAGAAGGGGTGGTTTACAGGAATAAACCAACTTGATCACGAACTCAACATAGCGGTCAGGTGACAACCTGGTAATACTTCTGAGAAGATATTCAGAAAATCACGAACCACCGGTATGTTACTAAGCTCGAGAACAATCTTGCTTTTCAGGGCAAGGCGATATGATCAATAGAGCAAGGATTTGAAATAATCCTAACTCATCGATCGAGGAGTGAACCAGGAGAATGGACTAGGTAGCACGATCAATCTTAGAATGATGATTCAATAACCAACACACTAAGAATGAAATTATTGTCCTTTAACTACCAAGCAACAAGGTTGCTAGGAGTATTGATTTCACACATCACGATTCACTTGTCGACATTCCGGTTATAACCACACGGAACCGAGGAATGAGTAATGATGGCGAGAAGTATCACTGTACCAAGAGTTCATAGGATGGTGTGCAATTCCTATAACAATCCCGATATAAAAGATGGTAATACTCCAAGGTAGAACAGAGCAAAAGCTGGATTAGCAATTTGTTCTACGGAGCACAACTTCTTTGACCCAATCCTGGATACGGAAGAGGTACTGGAGTTTGTTTCTCCTAGTCATTCCGCGATAGAATGGCTTGACGGACCACAAGAGTAATAGGCATCGATAAACGAACGCATGCATACTCTTGACTATCAATTGATAGACGAGGGTCAGAATGCAACTAAAGAGAACATCTCAAAGGAACATATAATTTTCTGAGTTGTGGATGCATAGATTAGTATGTCGAACCAAGTTCAACATATTTCTTCCGGATAACCCATGCAGAAAGGTAGAACTGGCAGAGTCACGATTTATGAATGGAGAACTCCTCAAGAGTACTCTAATTGTGATTTTTTTGATCCAATAAACATCTGCCATAAGTAGTTCATGGTATTTGGAAGAAGAAGATACCACGGACTTCAAGGACTATCGCAAAGGTTACTAATATCCTAAAGGCACTAGCAATTACTATCAACATGAAGTAGGTAGAGTGAATCTCGGGTTCAGAACCCAGGAGTAGAATACCTACTACTAAGTAGCATCACGGGATGCTTCCGAGAATAAAGGCCAGAATCATCACACTGGGAACACAGATCATGGCTAGACCACTAGATGATCCCCTAAGCACTTAGGGTCATAATAATAATTCCAACATATATGTCGAGGCAATAATTATCTCAACACACCGATTAGTGTGGTTAATCTGGCCCAAAGGAACATCGAGGCGGGAGGAAGGAATTTGCAAATTGCTTCAAACTATTTAGAAACCTGGGATGACTCGGACAGCATAACGGCTGTAAATGCTCAGAAAGATTTGAGACATTCACAAAAATGGTGGCATAACCACTCAGAAGCACAATATCACGGTTTTGAGATCAACAATTAACATACGGAAGCAGTAAAAACTGAACAGAGGCTTAAGTCTGAAAATCTTATAAGTCTACGGATTAGTAACACGTGATCCTGATAGAAAGAAGAGATAGCCTAGTTCTTAATCCCCGTAGAAGAGAAGATGATGACTCAGATCAGAAGGCATAAGGTGTAAGGAGTAAAAAGAGCCTTACGTTCCATCCCACAATCAATTCCCTTAAATAACTAAAGAATTTCTAGACTCAACTTCGACCAGTTTGGCTTGGTAATCCTACAGGCAGTCAAGCTCTGATACCAACGCTGTCAGGACCCTGACTCAATGCCACATCGATCTAGCATGTAACACCTCATATCACTTTGCGGCCTCACGCACGGTATTCCCACGGGTGTCGCCTTACCTTTGCCCGGGACCGTTTGCGCCTTTTGGCACACGTATATGACAGTGTCGCTAGCATCCATATGATAAGGAGCCCGGGCTGACATGGCTAGCCGTAAACCCAAAGTGGCACAGACTTACAGGGACAGGCATCCATGACCCAGCATCGAACGTGTCGGTCATCAGCGAGTGAATCCAGGCTGTAGCACTGGGCTAGCAGGACTCCGGTGAACCGGGCTGTAGCGGGCTAACAGGACTCCGGTATTCATCGCGTGACATTTCCCCGAAGGGACAGACACAGGAACGAAGAAGGACACATGCCGGCCAGCCTAAGTGTTCCGGAGCAGTAGCAAGCTACCATGGCTCGGTGGAAACACTAGGAGACATTTCCCCGTAAGAGAGGCTACTAAAGATAAACAACTAGATGGTCAGATCCCACACATACCAAGCATTTCAATAACATACACACAATATGCTCGATATGTGCAAATACAACATGGCATCACAACATGACTCTACGACTCAAGTAATTTATTCAATAGGCTCC
>NW_021302665.1:0-2721 GCF_002162155.2 Triticum dicoccoides
CTGCTAAGTAGCAGCAGCGCCTCATTTTAACAAGCGCTACTGGTAAGATTCTGTGTATAAGGTTTTCCCTAATAGTGTATGCTCGCCAACTAAAAACTTGCCATCCTCTGAGAGCATAATTTCCATGGAAAATGCTCGATTTGCCATGGTAAAATATCTGACGCTAGATTTGTAGTGAAGTCTTCTCAAATAAATCATGAACATGTTTTTAATGGGAATAAGGATTTTTTTTACACACGCAATGTACAGTTTTCATGTACATAAATAACATTTTAATACACGTTCATACATGCTATACAATTTTCATATACATAATTAGTTTTTTTTCATTTCTACATTTTTAATACATCAAGAACATTTTTATACATGTTTAATATTCTTAATACATGACTAGCATTCTTAAAACAATGATTAACATTTCTTTCAAATACATGTTTCATGTCCACTTTTTTCATAAACACCGTGGATTTTTCATATACATCTAAAACATTTATTTGATATATATTTAACATTTTATAAATATTTATTAACATTTTTATAGCGTCATTTTTGCAGTGTCATATACATTTTTCGGAAACTTGTGAACATTTTTCAAATATCACTGACGATTTTTTTATGCTATCGACATTTTTTTTGTATTGTGCTAACAATGTTTTATATTGCGTTATCACTCCAACGGGTTGACCCAAACGGACGGCGCGTTTGTCCGTTTTTTGTTCGTTTGGTTCGGCCGCCCGCCCGGCGTCCGCCCAGTTTTTCATTTGGGTCGGCAGCGCGCCCAACGCCCGACCCATTTCATGTCCGCACTCAACTTTTTGTAAAAAAGGTCCGCGGCCGATCATGCCAGCGGCCATGTCTTATGCCGGCACAATGCCAGCGCCGGCATACAATGCCAACTTCAGAAAATATCACCACAGTCATGCTGGCCCACTCGCCAGCCGGCCGGCACACATGCCAGCACACAAAAAATGGGTTGGGACTTGAGTTCAACGACGCCATCGCGGCTCCCGTGGTCATACCAGCACACCTACCGTCATACAAAAAAGATGGCGCTCGCCGCCATAAATCACTCGTCGTCGAACTTGAGCATCTTGGCTTGCATCTTCTTGAACCACGGCCTCTTCCTTGGCGACACGGTGTTGAGATCCACCTTCATGATCTCCACCCCGGTCATCATGCTCACGAGAGCCACTTCTTTCGCCTCTTCGTGTTGGTGGCCTCGATCTCTAGCATCTTGGCTTGCTTCTCCGCCTCCAACTCGAACATCTTGGCTTGCTTCTCCGCGTCCATCTCAAGCCTCCTCCTTTGGATCTCCATGAAAGTGTCCATTTGCTCCGCCTTGAACTTCCCGCGCTCCTCCTCCCTTGAGTCCTTCTTGTTCATCATGCCCTCCACGCTAGCGATCAAGGCGTTGGATGCCGCATCCCGCTTGTCCTCCTTCTTGGAGTTGGTCTTCTCCCTCGGTCGTGCCGGCTCGCCCTCCCCAACATCCTCCACGGCTTGCTTCCCCCCACGCGACTTGAGTGAGGCATATTGCACCTTGAACTTCTCCTCGTCCTTGATGACCCGAAAGCAATGGGAGAGGTTGGAGCACTTGCCATTGTGTTGAACCTTGAATACCTCCAAAGCATGAAATGCCTACAAAATGTTTCCATGCAAGCATATGGGCAAATGATATGCAAATGAACAAGCAAGCACGAACTTGATGACACAAAAAGAGGGTGGCTTGCTAACGTACCATGTCTTGCATGCGGATGCCGCTCATGGGGCGGGCCTTGATGCTCTCAAGAGTGGCACAAAACTTGTTGCACTCTTGTTGGTTCACCCTCCATCGTTTGGAAATGGACACCCACCCGCGCGTGCTCACAAATTGGTATGGCAGAAACTTCTTGCGCTCGTGAAACTCTTGGTGAACACGAATCCAAAAGGTTGAATGCTTTTGCTCGGCGCCTGTCTTGGGGTCTTGTCAAATGTTTCGCCAACACTTGCAAAGAAGCTTGTCCTCGGCTGCCGTGTATGCCTTCATGCGCTTGCTCACGCACTTCGGCTTAGGACAGGAGGCTTGGTTGGCGAGCTCGTCCTCGAACAAGGGCTCCCCTTCGATGTCGCACTCGTCCTCTTCCTCTAGCCCGTAGTCGCTCGGGAACTCGTGGTCGAGTGGGAAGCCGTCCAAGCCGATGCCGACCTGATCACGCATGAAGGCCGCCTGATCGGGATCATAGGCGCCGGCCGGCGTGAACGCCCCGCGGCCGTCCTGGCTTTGTGTCTCGTCGGGATCGTAGCCAGCGGCCAGCGTACCGCCCTGGAAGATGAGGTTCTGCATGTAGTCCTCGTCGCCGGCGGACGGCATTCCCTCGAACAGGTTGCGGGCGTCCTGGAGCACGCCGGGCGGCATCTACCGCGCGCGTTTCCTGGCGCCACCGGATGACAAGCCACCTGCCACCGGGGTGGCGTTGAGGTCGATGGGTGCGGGTGCGGGCGTGGAAGGCGCGACCATGCTCACGTCGGGGGAGCACTCACCGAAGAGGCGGGAGGTCTGTGGGTAGACGTGAAAGCCTGGCACAGGGTTGCAAGCCCATGCACGGGGTGAGTCGGGCAGCACCATCCGAGAAAACACCGATGAGCCGGTGCTGGCCACGGCGATGGCAGCTTGGACGAGGCCATGCTGGCCAGGGTTTAACCCTAGCATGTAGAGCGCCTCCCTCGTTGCCTGCGCGACAC
>NW_021302666.1:0-957 GCF_002162155.2 Triticum dicoccoides
CTGGTCCCAACCAAAATATTGAACATTTTTAAGGATTTATTTTTGGGACTTTGGATTTAATTCATTAGCTATTTGAATTTGAATTATATTCATATAATTAGAATATAATTTCAAATACCCCTGAAATATTTTATAAGCTTTTGGAAAAGTCCTTAAGCAGCATAAATATTTTCAGAGGAGTTTTGGCATTGTTTGAATTATTTTCAAATTCAAAACAGTGGCAAAACAGATTAAATAAAAGAAAAACAGAACAGAAATAAAAAAAGGAACAGAAGCCTACCTGGGCCACTTACCTGCAGCCACCTAGCGCCCCACCTGGTGGCCCAGCAGAAGCCGGCCCAGCCCACCACTGCAGCCCTCCGTCGTCTTCCTCCCCTCGCCCCGAAGCAGCTGCGTGCTCGCACGCGCACGGCCGCGCGGCCACCTCCTGCTTGCCGACGAGCCCCTGGCCGCGTGGACGACTCCCGCAGGCCGTCCCGATCCCGCTGACCGTTTCGCTCACTCTCCGCCCTCGACCCTCCCTCCTCTGCACCCTCTCTCCCGCCTGGACCGAACGGAGCCGCCGTCACCGACGAGCTCCCTCGCGGCCACAGCCACCCCCTCGCTCCCTCTCCACACCCCTGAGCTCCGTCCCGACCCCATGAAGCTCCACCACGACGCATGCGACGCCGGGTGCCCTGTAGCCACGCCATCACCGCCATCTTCATCGCCACGGCCGGCAATCGCCGCCGTTCGATTCGCCGCCGACAGGACGTCCCCGAGCCCACTCAGCGTCTCGTCCGACTCCCCGTGAGCTCCTCTTCTCTTCCCCTCACTCCCCGCACCTGATTTCGTCCCCTAGCTCCATCTTCCACCACGGCCGAAGCTCGCCGCCGCCGTGCCTCGTCGCCGTCGTGGCCAGAGCCACTGTGGCTCGAAGCCGGGCACACCATCGTGCTCCACACCTCACCAGGAGCA
>NW_021302667.1:0-1454 GCF_002162155.2 Triticum dicoccoides
TGGTACATCTTGTGGAAAGACGTCAGCGAACTCCTGCAAAATGTTAGTGACAGCAGGAGGCAAAGAGGAAGGCACGTCCTTGAATGAAAATAATGCCTCTTTGCACACAAAAGCATAGCAAACAGATTTGCTGAAATCTAGCTCATTAGTATCAGATTTGGTGGCAAATAAACATGCACTTTTCAATTTAATTTCAGAAGCAACACTAGGTGGTTTATGATTAGGCTTCATTTGTTGCTCAAATGCTTTTGCCACAATCTGATTTTCACTCTTATTTTTCTCCTGTTTTGCTTTATTAGCTCTATTAATATCATCTTTCAAAATAGAATCAGGAGTCATAGGAAGCAAAGTAATATTTTTATCCTTATGAACAAGAGTATACTGATTGTTTCTACCATGGTGTACAGAATTTTTATCAAATTGCCATGGTCTACCAAGTAATAAGGAACATGCTTGCATAGGTACCACATCACAATCAACATAATCAGCATATGTAGAGATACTAAAATGCACACGAACAGTACGTGTTACCTTAACCTTGCCGCTGTTGTTGAACCATTGGATGTAGTAAGGATGTGGATGTGGTCTTGTGGTGAGAGAAAGCTTCTCCACCATCTCCATGCTAGCCAAGTTGTTGCAGCTCCCTCCGTCTATGATGACGCGCACAGAACGTTCCTTCACAACTCCCTTTGATGAGGACATCAATACAATTCTTACACCCACAGCCCCTGCTGCTATACATACTGGACCAATTACTAGAGCTCATGCACGCCAACTAAATTATCAGGTACTTTTGTTTCTTGGTAATGATTCTAATGTTCGTGAGAATATGATGCTGCCTAAATTGGATACATTTGTTTTGCTTACAAATGAAGGGCCTAGCTTGGAGAAGGATGAACATTGGAGCAAGAACAAGCATGGAGATGATGGCATGCACAAGGGGAACAAGAACGGAGTTACAAGTGATGATTTCAGGACTTTGAAGCCACAATAATGTGTGCATGAAGCCTTGGACGAAATATACAAGATGCCACTTCATAAATTTCATCCCGAGGCTATTTTAGGTGCTGCGTCACCTTATTATTGGGCCAGGCCCATGTAATTTCGAAATACATAAGTATAGGCTATTTTTAGAGTCCGTATGTGTGGGGAAACAAGAGATAGGGTTGATTTCGGACCCCTCCACCAAGGGCCACGAAATCCACCCCCTCTTCCTCCATATATACAGCCCTTAGGGCATCGTTTGGACCTTGGGATTTGTTTAGTTAAAAGTTAGCCAACGCAACTTCGTGTACTTCGTTTGTGTCCAACGACCAGACCAAGACCGCTTTCGGATCCCCACCTTTATCAATACTTCATACATATTTGCAATATTCAGATTGCTTTTATCATATTCTTGCTCGTTCTTCGATTGCTTGCAGGAATAGACCTTCGTGGTCAGGTTGACGTGCACC
>NW_021302668.1:0-1454 GCF_002162155.2 Triticum dicoccoides
TGGTACATCTTGTGGAAAGACGTCAGCGAACTCCTGCAAAATGTTAGTGACAGCAGGAGGCAAAGAGGAAGGCACGTCCTTGAATGAAAATAATGCCTCTTTGCACACAAAAGCATAGCAAACAGATTTGCTGAAATCTAGCTCATTAGTATCAGATTTGGTGGCAAATAAACATGCACTTTTCAATTTAATTTCAGAAGCAACACTAGGTGGTTTATGATTAGGCTTCATTTGTTGCTCAAATGCTTTTGCCACAATCTGATTTTCACTCTTATTTTTCTCCTGTTTTGCTTTATTAGCTCTATTAATATCATCTTTCAAAATAGAATCAGGAGTCATAGGAAGCAAAGTAATATTTTTATCCTTATGAACAAGAGTATACTGATTGTTTCTACCATGGTGTACAGAATTTTTATCAAATTGCCATGGTCTACCAAGTAATAAGGAACATGCTTGCATAGGTACCACATCACAATCAACATAATCAGCATATGTAGAGATACTAAAATGCACACGAACAGTACGTGTTACCTTAACCTTGCCGCTGTTGTTGAACCATTGGATGTAGTAAGGATGTGGATGTGGTCTTGTGGTGAGAGAAAGCTTCTCCACCATCTCCATGCTAGCCAAGTTGTTGCAGCTCCCTCCGTCTATGATGACGCGCACAGAACGTTCCTTCACAACTCCCTTTGATGAGGACATCAATACAATTCTTACACCCACAGCCCCTGCTGCTATACATACTGGACCAATTACTAGAGCTCGTGCACGCCAACTAAATTATCAGGTACTTTTGTTTCTTGGTAATGATTCTAATGTTCGTGAGAATATGATGCTGCCTAAATTGGATACATTTGTTTTGCTTACAAATGAAGGGCCTAGCTTGGAGAAGGATGAACATTGGAGCAAGAACAAGCATGGAGATGATGGCATGCACAAGAGGAACAAGAACGGAGTTACAAGTGATGATTTCAGGACTTTGAAGCCACAATAATGTGTGCATGAAGCCTTGGACGAAATATACAAGATGCCACTTCATAAATTTCATCCCGAGGCTATTTTAGGTGCTGCGTCACCTTATTATTGGGCCAGGCCCATGTAATTTCGAAATACATAAGTATAGGCTATTTTTAGAGTCCGTATGTGTGGGGAAACAAGAGATAGGGTTGATTTCGGACCCCTCCACCAAGGGCCACGAAATCCACCCCCTCTTCCTCCATATATACAGCCCTTAGGGCATCGTTTGGACCTTGGGATTTGTTTAGTTAAAAGTTAGCCAACGCAACTTCGTGTACTTCGTTTGTGTCCAACGACCAGACCAAGACCGCTTTCGGATCCCCACCTTTATCAATACTTCATACATATTTGCAATATTCAGATTGCTTTTATCATATTCTTGCTCGTTCTTCGATTGCTTGCAGGAATAGACCTTCGTGGTCAGGTTGACGTGCACC
>NW_021302669.1:0-1146 GCF_002162155.2 Triticum dicoccoides
TATAGAACTTATTGGAGACTTCATATCTCTCAATTCGGGCATTTGCTTGAAATATTAACTTCAACTCCTAGAACATCTCATATGCTCCATGACGTTCAAAACGTCGTTGAAGTCCCGATTCTAAGCCGTAAAGCATGGCACACTGAACTATCGAGTAGTCATCAGCTTTGCTCTGCCAGACGTTCATAACATCTGGTGTTGCTCCAGCAGCAGGCCTGGCACCCAGCGGTGCTTCCAGGACGTAATTCTTCTGTGCAGCAATGAGGATAATCCTCAAGTTACGGACCCAGTCCGTGTAATTGCTACCATCATCTTTCAACTTTGCTTTCTCAAGGAACGCATTAAAATTCAACGGAACAACAGCACGAGCCATCTATCTACAAACAACATAAACAAGCAAGATACTCTCAGGGACTAAGTTCATGATAAATTTTAAGTTCAATTAATCATATTACTAAAGAACTCCCACTTAGATAGACATCCCTCTAATCCTCTAAGTGATGACGTGATCCAAATCAACTAAACCATGTCCGATCATCACGTGAGATGGAGTAGTTTCATCGGTGAACATCATTATGTTGATCATATCTACTATATGATTCACGCTCGACCTTTCGGTCTCCGTGTTCCGAGGCCATATCTGTATATGCTAGGCTCGTCAAGTTTAACCTGAGTATTCTGCGTGCGCAACTGTTTTGCACCCGTTGTATTTCAACGTAGAGCCTATCACACCCGATCATCACGTGGTGTCTCAGCACGAAGAACTTTCGCAACGGTGCATACTCAGGGAGAACACTTCTTGATAATTTAGTGAGAGATCATCTTATAATGCTACCGTCAATCAAAGCAAGATAAGATGCATAAAAAGATAAACATCACATGCAATCAATATAAGTGATATGATATGGCCATCATCATCTTGTGCTTGTGATCTCCATCTCCGAAGCACCGTCATGATCACCATCGTCACCGGCGCGACACCTTGATCTCCATCGTAGCATCGTTGTCGTCTTGCCAATCTTATGCTTTCACGACTATTACTACCGTTTAGTAATAAAGTAAAGCATTACATCGCGATTGCATTGCATACAATAAAGCGACAACCATATGGCTCCTGCCAGTTGCCGATAACTTGGTTACAAAACA
>NW_021302670.1:0-1845 GCF_002162155.2 Triticum dicoccoides
GATGCCTCTTCGCATCCTTACGGCGTATCCGGATGACCGCCCGTCCCCCAATGGCCATTACATGTTGTGTAGATAGAGCATATCACATACATCTTATTAGAAGCAATCGTCTGTGTTGTTATTGGTCTTTCCACACATTTCTGATTACAGACCTGTTTGCCGCGTATCACACACATCTTGTTATATTGAACCGTTTCTGTTCTCTTGTCTCAACACAAACAGTTCATCCGAGTGAACCACATGATGTATATCGCACACACCTTGATCTGGCTGACCGTTTCTTTTGTGTTGCCTAATCACAAACAGTTCATCCGAGTGAACCGTATGTTGTGTATCGCACACACCTTCATCTGGCTGCATGTTTCTTTTGTTCCTCCTCATCGCAAATAGTTAATTGAACTGAACCATATGCCCTGCATCGCACATGCAAGTAAAATTTGAACCGTGTTTGATGCAGCCGTCATCGCAAACATTTTGCACATTTTAGACGGTTCTCTGACACCACTGTTTGTGATTATTGCATCACACAAAGTTTCTCGAAGGGTCTTTGATCATAGTGTCGCGTTAGCAGCATCCTGCAGTAGTGGATGCTGAAATCAACGAAGGTAGAAATCAAGAAAAAGCATCAAGTGTTGATGATTGACAAGATCACTAGTTTCAAGAAAAGGGCAAATGGAAAGAAAGGGAACTTCAAATAGAATAGCAAGCAAGTTGTCACTCCCATGAAGAAGCCCAAAGCTAGACCTAAGCCTGAAACTGAGTGCTTCTACTGCAAAGGAAATGGTCACTGGAAGAGGAACTACCCAAATATTTGGTGGAAAAGAGGGATGGCAAAGTGAACAAAGGTATATCTGATATACACGTTATTGATCTGTACCTTGCTAGTGTTCATAGTAGCCCCTGGGTATTCGATACTTGTTCGGTTGCTAAGATTAGTAACTCGAAATAGGAGTTACAGAATAAATAGACACTAGTTAAAGGATGAAGTGATGATGTATGTTGGAAGTGGTTCCAAGATTGATATGATCATCATCGCACACTCCCTATACTTTCGGGATTAGTGTTGAACCTAAATAAATGTTATTCGGTGTTTGCGTTGAGCAAGAATATTATTATATCATGTTTATTGCAATACGGTTATTCATTTAAGACAGAGAATAATTGTTATTTTGTTTACATGAATAAAACCTTCTATGGTCATACACCCAATGTTGATGGTTTATTGAATCTCGATCGTGGTAATACACATATTCACAATATTGATGCCAAAAGATGACAAGTTGATAATGATAGTGCAACTTATTTGTGGCACTGCCATTTGGGTCATATCGGTGTACGCATGAAGAAACTCCATAAAGATGGACTTTTGGAATCTCTTGATTATGAATCAGTTGATACTTGGAAACTGTGCCTTCTGGGCAAGATGACTAAAACTCCGTTGTCTGGAACAATGGAACGAGATAGTGACTTGCTGGAAATAATACATACCGATGTATGCGGGCAATGAGTGTTGATGCTCGTGGCGGGTATCGTTATTTTCTGACCTTCACAGATGCTTTAAGAAGATATGGGTATCTACTTAATGAAACAAGTCTGAAACATTTGAAAAGTTCAAAGAATTTCATAGTGAAGTGGAGAATCATCGTAACAAGAAAATAAAAGTTTCTACGATCTGATCGTGGAGGAGAATATTTGAGTTACGAGTTTGACCTTCATTTAAAACAATAATGAATAGTTTCATAGCTCACGCCACCTGGAACACCACAGCGTAATGGTGTGTCCGAACGTCGTAACTATACTTTATTGAATATGGTTCTATCTATGATATCTCTTACCATTTTACCA
>NW_021302671.1:0-1171 GCF_002162155.2 Triticum dicoccoides
CCGCATAACAACATACGTTGTTCCCTTTGTCATCGGTATGTTACTTGCCCGAGATTCGATCGTCGGTATCCAATACCTAGTTCAATCTCGTTACCGGCAAGTCTCTTTACTCGTTCCGTAATACATCATCTCACAACTAACATATTAGTTGTAATGCTTGCAAGGCTTATGTGATGTGTATTACCGAGAGGGCCCAGAGATACCTCTCCGACAATCGGAGTGACAAATCCTAATCTCGAAATACGCCAACCCAACATCGACCATTGGAGACACCTGTAGTACTCCTTTATAATCACCCAGTTACGTTGTGACGTTTGGTAGTATCCAAAGTGTTCCTCCGGTAAACGGGAGTTGCATAATCTCATAGTCATAGGAACATGTATAAGTCATGAAGAAAGCAATAGCAACATACTAAACGATCGGGTGCTAAGCTAATGGAATGGGTCATGTCAATCAGATCATTCTGCTAATGATGTGACCTCGTTAATCAAATAACAACTCATTGTTCATGGTTAGGAAACATAACCATCTTTGATTAACGAGCTAGTCAAGTAGAGGCATACTAGTGACACTTTGTTTGTCTATGTATTCACACATGTATTATGTTTCCGGTAAATACACTTCTAGCATGAATAATAAACATTTATCATGATTATAAGGAAATAAATAATAACTTTTATTATTGCCTCTAGGGCATATTTCCTTGAGTCTCCCACTTGCACTAGAGTCAATAATCTAGATTACACTGTAATGATTCTAACACCCATGGAGCCTTGGTGCTGATCATGTTTTGCTCGTGGAAGAGGCTTAGTCAATGGGTCTGCAACATTCAGATCCGTATGTATCTTGCAAATCTCTATGTCTCCCACCTGGACTAGATCCCGGATGGAGTTGAAGCGTCTCTTGATGTGTTTGGTCCTTTTGTGAAATCTGGATTCCTTTGCCAAGGCAATTGCACCAGTATTGTCACAAAAGATTTTCATTGGACCCGATGCACTAGGTATGACACCTAGATCGGATATGAACTCCTTCATCCAGACTCCTTCATTTGCTGCTTCCGAAGCAGCTATGTATTCCGCTTCACATGTAGATCCCGCTACAACGCTTTGTTTAGAACTGCACCAACTGACAGCTCCACCGTTTAATGTAAACACGTATCCGGTTTGCGATT
>NW_021302672.1:0-1249 GCF_002162155.2 Triticum dicoccoides
TAGCTAGCTAGTAAGCAAACAGAAGATCGTCATGAACATATATGCATACAGAGAGAAGTGATATCGACCACCTCTCCTTCTCCGAGAGATTGGTCGAATAAACAAGTTCTCGTATATCTATCCGACACTACCGGCTACATATATACAATAATTATCTTTTACAAATATATAATCTCCTAAAATACGGACGCGTGATCCACATAGTATTCTCTGTCTTCAGCGATCACGTGGTCAAGAAAGAATGCCGCCAATTCCTCTTGAATTGCTCGCATGCGATCTAGTGCTAGGAGTTCATCCCGCATCCGAAACATCTAATTTTAAGAAGGGGGTCAATACATATATATATATATATATATATATATATATATATATATATATATATATATATATATATACGAATGAATGAAACTCAACACAAATGATGGTAATAAAATAAAATTGTGAATATTGTTATTTACACACTTTATATTGTTTGTCGGAGTAGCCCCGCTCACAGGTCGTGTGGCGGATGGACTCGCAAATGTAGTATCCACAGAAATCATTCCCTTGTTCCTGCCACAACCACTTTACAAGAAATAGAGGTCAATCAAACTGATAATTAGCAAGCATGCTAAATGGTATTGATGAAACTAGCGCTTGAATCACTAGGAGATGCCTGGAATATGCTACTATATAGTACTTACTTTCGGGTGCCTAAATTGCAGCTTCTTCAGTAGTCCCGGAGCTTTTTTGGTGAATTTTCTTCAAGCCCTGCCATACAAAGAAAACAATTACTTGATATCAGAAATGAACAAAGTTGCTGATATGGTGGATAATGATCGATTTAACTTCTCGAGCATTTCAGTCATGTCTGCATACTCCTTGGGATCTTTTCGCTTGGAGTCTAAGACAGTTACTACTCCCTTCTCAAGCTTAATCTCTAGGAGAATATAGTGGTAGCTGCGCACACATGCATAACTCATCAATATTACATTACTATAACCTGGACTAATAAGGAAACCGAATATGCCACAAGACAGTAACACTCACTTGAAGTTGTAAGGAAAGAGTATTATATCTTTGTGTTCATTTATTTCCAACGATCGTAGCAAGTTGGCCTCGGTTTCTTGGGCACGATATTGAACCTCAGTTGCATCTATGAGATACGTGTTAATGAACCCAATATCTCCCACTTGTCTTTTCTTCAATTCGGCGATCTTCAATCTGCATAATATAGTGAGGATAATTATAAATACATGCAAATGAAAGG
>NW_021302673.1:0-965 GCF_002162155.2 Triticum dicoccoides
AAAATGCGTATTCATAGGATACCCTAAGGAAACTATAGGGTATACCTTCTACTTAAGATCCGAAGGCAAGATCTTTGTTGCCAAGAACGGATGCTTTCTGGAAAAAGAGTTTCTCTCGAAAGAAGTAAGTGGGAGGAAAGTAGAACTCGATGAAGTACTACCTCTTGAGCGGGATAGTGACGCAGCACAGGAAACCGTTCCTGTGATGCCCACACCAACTGAAGAGGAAAACCATGATAATGATCAAGGTACTTCGGATCAAGTTACTGCTGAACTTCGTAGGTCCACAAGGACACGTTCCGCACCAGAGTGGTACGGCAACCCTGTCCTGGAAATCATGTTGTTAGACAACAATGAACCTTCGAACTATGAAGAAGCAATGGCGGGCCCAGATTCCAACAAATGGCTTGAAGCCATGAAATCCGAGATAGAATCCATGTATGAAAACAAAGTATGGGCTTTGACAGACTTGCCCGATGATCGGCGAGCGATAGAAAACAAATGGATCTTTAGGAAGAAGACGGACGCGGATGGTAATGTTACCATCTATAAAGCTCGACTTGTCGCTAAGGGTTATCGACAGGTTCAAGGGATTGACTACGACGAGACATTCTCTCCCGTAGCGAAGCTAAAGTCCGTCCGAATCATGTTAGCAATTGCCGCATACTATGATTATGAGATATGGCAGATGGACGTCAAAACAACATTCCTTAACGGGCATCTTAAGGAAGAACTGTATATGATGCAGCCGGAAGGTTTTGTCGATCCTCGGAACGCTAACAAAGTATGCAAGCTCCAGCGATCCATTTATGGACTGGTGCAAGCATCTCGGAGTTGGAACATTCGCTTTGATGAGATGATCAAAGCGTTTGGGTTTATGCAGACTTATGGAGAAGCCTGCGTTTACAAGAAAGTGAGTGGGAGCTCTGTAGCATTTCTCATATTATATGTAGATGACATACTCC
>NW_021302674.1:0-539 GCF_002162155.2 Triticum dicoccoides
TAAATCTAACATATAAAAATTGTATTTAAGTATATTTAATAAAACCATGCAGATTTTAAGTGAAAATTTCATTTATTTAACTAAAGTGGGAAGATGGTGAATTTTTAAATCTGAGCGGAAATTGAAATATTTTACCCCTAGAACGTTAAATTACGTTTTCTGGTGCACCTATGGGGTTATTAACTTAAATCTAATATTTAAAAATTGTAATTTAATATATTTAAAAAAACTTTAGTTTTAAAGTGAAAATTTTTTTATTTAATTGTAGTGGGAAAAGGGTCAATTATTAAATCTGAGCGGAAATTGATATATTTTACCCCTAGAACGTTAAATTACGTTTTCTGGTGTACCTATGGGGTTATTTACTTAAATCTAACATATAAAAATTGTAATTAAGTATATTAAATAAAACTATGCAGATTTTAAGTGAAAATTTAATTTATTTAATTGTAGTGGGTAGAGGGTCATTTACTAAATCTGAGCGGAAATTGAAATATTTTACCCCTAGAACGTAAAATAACGTTTTCTGGTGTACCTAT
>NW_021302675.1:0-942 GCF_002162155.2 Triticum dicoccoides
TACCCATCCTCATGCCAACACATGGCCATTCATATTCACATTCATCCACGTATGGATCATCGAACTCACTTACCTCATTATCACATAAAATAACGTTCATCGGTATACTCACCAGCATGCCATGAAACTAACTAAATGCAAAACATGCCAAGACACTCATCATATCAAAAGTTCAAACATGCTTGCCTGGTTCAGAGTAGTCGGAGCCTAGCTCGGTGAAGTTCGCGGCTCCGTCACCTCCTTCGGTATCTACGTTTAAAGAAGATATATGCGCTAACGTAAATACCAAGGAGAGCACAGAAGGTAAACCAAATATTTTTCAAATAAATCTGATAAAAAACTAGACAAAATTTTAAAGAGAACAGAAAAAGAATCAATCAAAAATACTTTTCTGATTAAAAGTTATAAGGGTTTTTGTCCAGGGACTTATCTGTAATGAAACAGAAGATTTCCAGGGGCTAGTTTATAGAAGCAGAAAACGCTTCGGTAGCGATTACGCCAGCCCGAAGAGAAAACGTATTTGGCAGAAGGCGTTTTCAGATAACGCTTCGTTTAGAAAGGACAGAGAGGCTGACAGCGGGTCCCACTTGTCATGTTTAAATCTTCAAATGGGAGGGACGAGGCTCGTCGGCGCCCGAGAGCTGCTGTGGTCGCCGGCGGCGATCCACGGCGAGGCATGGGGATCAGAGGTTACCAATGTGCTCACCGTGTCCTTCCGCAACGGTGGGTGGTGGTGTTGGTCGCCGGTGAGCAGCACGTCGACGGCGGTCTCAACTCCGGCGGACGGTGGTTCGGGCGTGGATGGAGCTCGTCGGAGAGGGCTGCAAAGATTAAATTGAGGTGGGGGTTAGACTACTGGGTGCAAGAGAGGGCTACGGACGAGGTTTGGGCGCCGGAGGTGGCCTCACCGAAGTGAATCGAGCTGGAGGCCAAGGCGGGGCG
>NW_021302676.1:0-1242 GCF_002162155.2 Triticum dicoccoides
CGGAAGCGTTCAAGTGAACGGGGTTGATGGAGTCGTACTCGTCGTGATTCAGATCACCGATGATCCTAGTGCCGAACGGACGGCACCTCCGCGTTCAACACACGTACAGCTCGACGATGTCTCCCACGCCTTGATCCAGCAAGGAGAGAGGGAGAGGTTGAGGAAGACTCCATCCAGCAGCAGCACAACGGCGTGGTGGTGATGGAGGAGCGTGGCAATCCTGCAGGGCTTCGCCAAGCACCTACGGGAGAGGAGGAGGTGTCACGGGAGGGAGGGAGGCGCCAAGGGCTCAGGTATGGATGCCCTCCCTCCCCTCCACTATATATAGGGGCAGGGGAGAGGGGGGAGGCGCAGCCTTGCCCCTTCCTCCAAGAAAGGGGTGCGGCTAAGAGGGGGGAGGAGTCCATCCTCCCCAAGGCACCTCGGAGGTGCCTTCCCCCTTGAGGACTCTCCCCTTTTTCCTATATCTTGGCGCATGGGCCTCTAGGGGCTGGTGCCCTTGGCCCATGTAGGCCAAGGCGCACCCCCTACAGCCCATGTGCCCCCCCGGGGCAGGTGGCCCCACCCGGTGGGCCCCCGGGACCCTTCCGGTGGTCCCGGTACAATACCGATGACCCCGAAACTTGTCCCGATGGCCAAAATAGGACTTCCCATATATAAATCTTTACCTCCGGACCATTCCGGAACTCCTCGTGACGTCCGGGATCTCATCCGGGACTCCGAACAACATTCAGTAACCACATACAAGCTTCCTTTATAACCCTAGCGTCATCGAACCTTAAGTGTGTAGACCCTACGGGTTCGGGAGACATGCAGACATGACCGAGACGTTCTCCGGTCAATAACCAACAGCGGGATCTAGATACCCATGTTGGCTCCCACATGTTCCACGATGATCTCATCGGATGAACCACGATGTCAAGGACTCAATCAATCCCGTATACAATTCCCTTTGTCTAGCGGTATGGTACTTGCCCGAGATTCGATCGTCGGTATACCGATACCTTGTTCAATCTCGTTACCGGCAAGTCTCTTTACTCGTTCCGTAACACATCATCCCGTGATCAACCCCTTGGTCACATTGTGCACATTATGATGATGTCCTACCGAGTGGGCCCAGAGATACCTCTCCGTTTACACGGAGTGACAAAATCCCAATCTCGATTCGTGCCAACCCAACAGACACTTTCAGAGATACCCGTAGTGTACCTTTATAGCCACCCAGTTACGTTGTGACGTTTG
>NW_021302677.1:0-719 GCF_002162155.2 Triticum dicoccoides
CGATACTCTTCCGGAACCCTTCCGGTGTCCGAATATAGTCATCCAATATATCAATCTTTATGTCTCGACCATTTCGAGACTCCTCGTCATGTCTGTGATCACATCCGGGACTCCGAACTAACTTCGGTACATCAAAATGCATAAAATCATAATAACTGTCATCGTAACATTAAGCGTGCGGACCCTACGGTTCGAGAACAATGCAGACATGACTGAGACACATCTCCGGTCAATAACCAATAGCGGGACCTGGATGCCCATATTGGCTCCTACATATTCTACGAAGATCTTTATCGGTCAGACCACATAACAACATACGTTGTTCCCTTTGTCATCGGTATGTTACTTGCCCGAGATTCGATCGTCGGTATCCAATACCTAGTTCAATCTCGTTACCGGCAAGTCTCTTTACTCGTTTTGTAATACATCATCCCGCAACTAACTCATTAGTTGCAATGCTTGCAAGGCTTATGTGATGTGCATTACCGAGAGGGCCCAGAGATACCTCTCCGACAATCGGAGTGACAAATCCTAATCTCGAAATACGCCAACCCAACATCTACCTTTGGAGACACCTGTAGAGCTCCTTTATAATCACCCAGTTACGTTGTGACGTTTGGTAGCACACAAAGTGTTCCTCCGGTAAACGGGAGTTGCATAATCTCATAGTCATAGGAACATGTATAAGTCATGAAGAAAGCAATAGCAACATACTAAAC
>NW_021302678.1:0-880 GCF_002162155.2 Triticum dicoccoides
AAGATCACGGCTATTCGAATAGATTAACTTCCCTGCAGGGGTGCACCACATAACCCAACACGCTCGATCCCATTTGGCCGGACACACTTTCCTGGGTCATGCCCGGCCTCGGAAGATCAACACGTCGCAGCCCCACCTAGGCAAAACAGAGAGGCCAGCACGCCGGTCTAAACCTAAGCGCGCAGGGGTCTGGGCCCATCGCCCTGAGCACACCTGCACGTTGCGAGGGCGGCCGAAAGCAGACCTAGCCTAGTAGGCGTTCCAGTCCAATCCGGCGCGCGCCGCTCCGTCGCTGACGTCTGAAGTGCTTCGGCTGATACCACGACGTCGGGATACCCATAACTACTCCCACGTAGATGGTTAGTGCGTATAGGCTCGTAGCCAGACTCAGATCAAATACCAAGATCTCGTTAAGTGTATTAAGTGTCCGCGAACGCCGAACAGGGCCAGGCCCACCTCTCTCCTAGGCGGTCTCAACCTGCCCTGCCGCTCCGCCACAAAGATCCACACAGAGGGCCGTCGGGACAAAGGTCCTTTCAGCCCCCAATCCGTGGATCACTCGCGGGTACTCTTCGAGCTGACCCGACTTTAGTCACCATCTGTATAGTATGTATGTATGTATAGTATATACCCGTGATCACCTCCCAAGTGATCACGGCCCGATAGTATAGCAAGGCAGACTGACACGAAGGTAGGGCCAACAATGATAAACTAGCATCCTATACTAAGTATTTAGGATTGCAGGTAAGGTATCAACAGATGTAGCGACAATGTCAGGCTATGCATCAGAATAGGATTAATGAAAGCAGTAACATGCTACACTACTCTAATGCAAGCAGTATAGAGGAGAATAGGCGATATCTGGTGATCAAAGGGGGGG
>NW_021302679.1:0-1785 GCF_002162155.2 Triticum dicoccoides
TACAACTCAGGCAAGAACTCCTTCTTTGACTGGTCCATCTTGAACACCTTCAAGATCATGTCAAGGTATGTGCTCATTTGAAAGTATTATTAAGCATTTTGATCTATCCTTATAGATCTTGATGCTCAATGTTCAAGTAGCTTAATCCAGGCTTTCCATTGAAAAACACTTTCAAAATAACCCTATATGCTTTCTAGAAATTCTACATCATTTCTGATCAACAATATGTCAACAACATATACTCATCAGAAATTCTATAGTGCTCCCACTCACTTCTTTGGAAATACAAGTTTCTCATAAACTTTGTACAAACCCAAAATCTTTGATCATCATCAAAGCATACATTCCAACTCCGAGATGCTCACTCCAGTCCTTGGAAGGATTGCTGGAGCTAGCATACCTTTTAGCATCCTTAGGATCGACAAAACCTTTCTGATTGTATCACATACAACCTTTCCTTACGAAAGTTGGTAAGGAAACTCGTTTTGACATCCATCTGCCAGATTTCATAAATGCAGCTTATGCTAACATGAATCCGACGGACTTTAAGCATCGCTACGGATGAGAAAATCTCATCATAGTCAACTCCTTGAACTTGTGAAAAACTTTTCGCCACAAGTCGAGCTTTATGGACGGTGACATTACCATCCACGTCCGTCTTCTTCTTAAAGATCCATTTATCTTAATGGCTTGCCGATCATCGGGCAAGTCCACCAAAGTCCATGGATCCGTTCTCAGATTTTATGGCCTCGAGCCATTTATCGGAATCCGGGCCCACCATCGCTTCTCCATAGCTCGTAGGTTCATGGTTGTCTAGCAACATGACCTTCAAGACAGGATCACCGTACCACTCCGAAGTAGTACGTGTCCTTGTCGTCCTACGAGGTTCGGTAGTGACTTGATCCGAAGTTTCATGATCACTATCATAAGCTTCTACTTCAATTGGTGTAGGTACCACATGAACAACTTCCTGTGCCCTGCTACATACTAGTTGAAGTGATGGTTCAATAACCATACCAAGTCTCCACCATCCTCCCACTCAACTCTTTCGAGAGAAACCTTTCCTCGAGAAAGGACCCGATTCTAGAAACAATTCATATTGCTTTCGGATCTGAATTAGGAGGTATACCCAACTGTTTTGGGTGTCCTATGAAGATGTATTTTATCCGCTTTGGGTTCGAGCTTAATCCTGAAACTTTTTCACATAAGCGTCGCAGCCCCAAACCTTTAAGAAACGACAACTTAGGTTTCTCTAAACCATAATTCATACGGTGTCATCTCATCGGAATTACGTGGTGCCCTTTTTAAAGTGAATGTGGTTGTCTCTAATGCCTAACCCATGAACGATAGTGGTAATTCGATAAGAGACATCATGGTATGCACCATATCCAATAGGGTGCAACTATGATGTTCGGACACACCATCACATTATGGTGTTCCAGGCGGTATTAATTGCGAAACAATTTCCACAATGTCTAAATTGTGTGCCAAAACTCGTAACTCAGATATTCATCTCTATGATCATATCATAGACATTTTATCCTCTTGTCACAATGATCTTCTACTTCACTCTGAAATTACTTGAACCATTCAATAATTCAGACTTGTGTTTCATCAAGTAAATATTCTCAACATCTACTCGAATCATCTGTGAAGTAAGAACATAACGATATTCACTGCATGCCTCAGCACTTATTGGACTGCACACATCAAAATGTGTTACTTCCAACAAGTTGCTATCTTGTTCCATCTTATTGAAACCAAGGCTTTTCAGTCATCTTGCCT
>NW_021302680.1:0-971 GCF_002162155.2 Triticum dicoccoides
GCGGAGAGGGAGAACAGGCCATGTTTGATATGATACGCCATCCTCACGGGCCAAATGATGATCAGAATGAAGAAGATTATGACGGCTCCGAATTTCTAAACAACACCGGAGAGGGTGATATGATATTCGATCGCGACGACCGAATTGATGAAGTCATGAACTATGATTATGATGATGACGAAGAAAATGTTCATCTTGAAACAACAAAGACCGGCGAGGTATATATATTTATATATATAAGCAGGCATCTGGTGATCATCACATGTTTTAAATGACTTGAAGATATATTAACAAGTCGATCTTTGTTCTTTCAGCCATTCGGATCGAGCAAATCTTCAGGCAAAAGGACGAAACGAGGCCCGAACAAAAAGTTGAAGGAGGGCGTAAAGTACAATATCGAGGCAGTCAGACCTAATGGCGAACCATTAGCGCCTAAGAAGATTGCGAATAAGTTCGTTCGTCAGTGCGGAGTTCTTGTGAAGGACCGACTCCCAATCAAACTCAAGAATGGAGAGAGCCAGCAAAGCCATGTCCAGATGTTACTTTTGTCGACAAGAAACAAAAAGATCTGCTTTGGGATACTCTCATGGAACATTTCACCCTACCAGATCATTTCACAGAAGCAGATGTGCAGAAAGTCAAGGACGCTGCTCTTAGGAAGATGGCGGTTGCATTCAAGAACCACAAGAATCGTGAATGGGACAAGTACGTCAAGGGAGGAAGGAAGACTCTAGTATTCGAGGGAACACTAGAGAACCAACGTGCTCATTGGGACGATTTCATGAAATTCAAGGATTCGGAATTAGCTAAGGAACGGTCGAGAATAAACAAGAAGAATGCCGAAAAAAAGGATAAGTTCCATAAGCTGGGGCCAGGTGGCTATGCGGTGGCAATGCCTAAGTGGGATAAGTTTGAGAAAGAGATGGAGGATGCAGGTGTCACTCCGGTTACTAAGAGCTGCCCCCCCCCCC
>NW_021302681.1:0-2351 GCF_002162155.2 Triticum dicoccoides
GGCGGCTCCGGTAGGGCGGCTCCCGGGGCGACGGGCGCGGCGACCGGCGGCGGCTGCAGGAGGCGGAGAAGGGCGCGGCGGGGCGGCTCCGGTGGCTGGGGAGGCGACGACCCGTGGCGGAACGGCTCCCGCGGCAGGGGCGTGCTCCCGTGGCTGGGGAGGCGGTGACCCGTGGCGGGGGCGGGCTCCCGCGGCTGGGGAGGCGGCGAACGGCGCGGCGGGGGCGGGCTCCCGATGAGCTGTGGCGGCTTCCCGTGGCTCCGGCGGCGCGAGGCGGCGGTGAAGGGCGCGGTTTCCTGTGGCTCGGCGCGAGGCTGCGGGAGGCGAACGACGTGGGAGGAGGAGAAGGTGGAGGTCGTGCGGGCGACCGGTTTTCTTAGTGCGGGGCGATTAGTGATCGATCGTGGCTTGTTGCGTGGTTGGTAGCATTAAACATAGAACGATTAAGGGCCATTAGATTTTGATGATGAATGGGCGTGATTGTTTGGATCTTCCCCTCTCTTTCTTTTATAGTGATAGTAGATTAAGTTGATGGTCGCCAAAGCAAAGATACATGTAACTACTGATCCGTACCATCAAGACGATGATAACAAGGATAACGACTCTACAAAAGAGAAATCTATCAAGACTTACGGCACGCGTCAACTGGGTGGCCGGCTTCGTCGGAAGAAAGAAAGACTAATAGAACGCCCGTATGTTGCTACGGGCTACAAGGCATATAAATGAATCAAATAGATGACTAAGGTCGTCACGAAGGTCAAAGTCATTTCTTCCTCATATGTTTGGGCGTGTTCGGACATCGAACGGGCGCCCAGCATGCACCCCAAAATTCAACCATCTGAACAGTTCGGACTTGTTCAAATCCAGACCATATGTGGAAGAGAAATATGCTTATCCGGACTATCCGTCATGTTATCCATGGTTTAAAAAACTGAACCAAAAAGGTTGTTGGTTCAGGTTTTTACCGGTCAGATCGCCGGTTCACTGGTTCAATTGTCGTTTTTTTTAAGCAATAAAATAATATATGTTGAGTAATATATGTGCTAATATACTGTGAAACAATGATCAAATAAAATTATTTTCATGTAGTGGACAACAAAGTAGCCCATCCGAGTTGGTTATTGGGTCGTGGGCAGGCCCCGCGTACTGCTCACACGTCCTGGGATTGAATTCCACTTCTCCTAATTTCTATTTTTTTTTTTGGTTTTTCCGGTTCAATGGCCCGGTTTTTTCATCAGATTTCCAAAAAACCAGCCGGTTTCACCAGTTTTCTCCGATCTGATTGCAGAACGGTCTTATTAGCTTAAAAAACCGTTGAGGCTGCCGATTCTGGTTTTTTCTGGTTCGACTATGATGTTAGCTTAAAAAACTATGATGTTATCTCGAACACATGGTCCTAACACAAAAACTCAACCCCACGATGCGCCCTTCCCTTTTTCTGTCAAACCCTTCCCGCTTGGTTTCCCGCCGTAGCCGGACATTTCTCGCTAGGGCCTTTAAAATCTGATGACGCCCACCTCACCTCACCATGGCGCCCTTCCACCTTCACATTGTACATCCCCACGGACCACCAAGGAGGAGCCCCCCGTCACCCGCTCTCCGCCCTGATTCCCACCCTTGTGTTCATGCTGATCCGCCACCGCCATCAAGGCAGATCCAATATATCCCGAGTCATTGCCACGTTATAACATACAATTGAATACCATGCATTACGACGAAACAAAAGTATTCTTGTGGCGCTGTGTCCATTATTAACTCTTGAAGCGACCAAGCAATTGGTTTACCGTTCTATCCTAAAAGTTTCACCATGTTGCAACTGATACTTGTTTCTACATTTAACCATATGTTATCCTTGATATAGTCATTTCCTCTTTGTTTCTTCATCTATAAAATACGTGGACTTACAAACCTAAACTCCATAAAATCATAAGCTATACAATTAGCCAATAAAGGTCACCCCATGTGACAATTATACTATTGCTCTCCATGGAGTTCTAATAGCGCAGATTATTTCAATTTTTGATGAGGAAGCCACACGCTTTTAATGAAGAACTCTTGTTGAATCATTGGGTGAATTTTTTCTGTATTTCAACTAAAGGAAACCAGTATATCCTTTAGAAAAAAAATGCATGCCGGTATACACTATACCTCAATTCCCCAGCAGTAGAACATCATGTGCTATCTCTTTGGCATCCCAAAATAATAGTCAGAATCTGACTGACCATCGAGTAGCACCATATACTTGTTCCTCGATGTACCTCTTTGAAGAACCAGATCAAAGTTTTCTTTTTCTCCTAGCACCATCGGCTCTTCTGTTGGAGACCTACTCCCTCATTCCTATGCTTAAGGCC
>NW_021302682.1:0-1066 GCF_002162155.2 Triticum dicoccoides
GGATCTGAGGAATCGGTAGAATCTCCGGTGGACCGCATCTACGATCTCCCGGGCGTCATCCTTGAGGAGATCATCTCGCTTCTCCCCACCAAGGATTGCTGCCGCACACAAGTCCTCTCAACTCGGTGGCGCCCTCTATGGTGCACCGCGCCCCTCAATCTCGACTGTCGTCAGATATCTGTCCTTACTGAATTTGATCTCCTCAGAGCCATCGTCTCTTCTCACCAGCAGGGCCCCGTTCAATGCCTCTGCATCTCGACAAGCTACCTGCTGTCCATACCCGGCACGGTGGATGCTTGGCTGACATCCCCTGAATTCGGAAAACTTCAGGGGTTTGAGTTCTACCATTACCACGAAAGTTTCATACCACGAACATACCAAGAATTCGTGCCCACACCACCGTTGTCCATCTCGCGGTTTTCCTCCTCTCTCCACACCGCCACCTTCGCCCGGTGCCATCTACCTGATGATCTGGTACAAATGCTTCAACTCCCACTACTAAAAAACTTCCGCTTGTGGTGGTTTATCTGTTGGAGGCCTCACTGCACAACATCATCCACTCAAGTTGCCCTTCCCTGGAGCGCTTGCTGATTGTTTTGGGAATAGAAATCGGTATCAGTTGTCTCCAAATAAAGTCGCCTCACCTTAAAAGCATTGGAATTTGTTTTAAAGGACAGCAGCTCATCATCGAAGATGCCCCTTCACTTGAAAGGTTGCTCCTTCATAATTGTTATGCACCTTCAAAAATAACTGTCGTCTCTGCGCCCAAACTAGAGACCTTGGTTGTAATTCGTGACCCGTTTAATAATAACAAGGAGTGGGTGTTTGGCTCCTCACTTTTCAGGTACCGTATATTATCATCTACACATTTGTAATCATATGCTGCATTTTTCATTTGTGCGCATAAGTTTTATATCATCTTGGAGTACATTTTGGGTACTAATATTATGTTATATGCTCAATGAAGAGTTCGTCCATTGATAGCCTATCAATGTTGCTGGATTCTGTCAAGATCATATATATCAGAATGTATAGTTTTCATCTGGACATAATTATTGGCTTGTTG
>NW_021302683.1:0-1376 GCF_002162155.2 Triticum dicoccoides
GAAAGAAAAGAAAGGGGAAAAAGGGGGGAGAAAGCAACCGTGAGTACTCATCCAAAGTACTCGCAAGCAAGGAGCTACACTACATATGCATGGGTATATGTGTAAAGGGGTCATATCGGTGGACTGAACTGCAGAATGCCAGAATAAAAGGGGGATAGCTAATCCTGTCGAAGACTACGCTTCTGGCAGCCTCCGTCTTGCAGCATGTAGAAGAGAGTAGACTGAAGTCCTCCAAATAGCATCTCCAAGTAGCATCTCCAGTAGCATCGCATAGCATAATCCTACCCGGCGATCCTCCTCTCGTCGCCCTGTAGAAAAGCGATCACCGGGTTGTCTGTGGAACTTGGAAGGGTGTGTTTTATTAAGTATCCGGTTCTAGTTGTCATAAGGTCAAGGTACAACTCCAAGTCGTCCTGTTACCGAAGATCACGGCTATTCGAATAGATTAACTTCCCTGCAGGGGTGCACCACATAACCCAACACGCTCGATCCCATTTGGCCGGACACACTTTCCTGGGTCATGCCCGGCCGCGGAAGATCAACACGTCGCAGCCCCACCTAGGCAAAACAGAGAGGCCAGCACGCCGGTCTAAACCTAAGCGCGCAGGGGTTTGGGCCCATCGCCCTGAGCACACCTGTATGTTGCGTGGGCGGCCGAAAGCAGACCTAGCCTAGTGGCGTTCCAGTCCAATTCGGCGCGCGCCGCTCCGTCGCTGACGTCTGAAGTGCTTCGGCTGATACCACGACGTCGGGATACCCATAACTACTCCCACGTAGATGGTTAGTGCGTATAGGCTCGTAGCCAGACTCAGATCAAATACCAAGATCTCGTTAAGCGTGTTAAGTATCCGCGAACGCCGAACAGGACCAGGCCCACCTGTCTCCTAGGTGGTCTCAACCTGCCCTGTCGCTCCGCCACAAGTAACAGTCGGGGGCCGTCGGGAACCCAGGCCCACCTCTACCGGGATGGAGCCACCTGTCCTTTCAGCCCCCAACTCCGAACAGTATCACAGGTAATGTAACAGTGTAAAGTATATAGTATATGCCCGTGATCACCTCCCGAAGTGATCACAGCCCAGTAGTATAGCATGGCAGACGGACAAGAGTGTAGGGCCACTGATGGAACACTAGCATCCTATACTAAGCATTTAGGATTGCGGGTAAGGTATCAATGACTGTAGCAGCAATGACAGGCTATGCATCAGAATAGGATTAACGGAAAGCAGTAACATGCTACACTACTCTAATGCAAGCAGTATAGAGAAGAGTAGGCGATATCTGGTGATCAAAGGGGGGGCTTGCCTGGTTGCTCAGACAAGGAGGGGTCGTCGGTGACGTAGTCGACCATAGGGGCATCAGCATCGTCACGGGGTCTA
>NW_021302684.1:0-1821 GCF_002162155.2 Triticum dicoccoides
AAAATGCTCCTCTTAAATGTTTGATAATTTTTGGTAAGGGTTCTGGTCCCAACCAAAATATTGAACATTTTTAAGGAGTTATTTTTGGGACTTTGAATTTAATTCATTAGTTATTTGAATTTGAATTATATTCATATAATTAGAATATAATTTCAAATATCCCTGAAATATTTTATAAGCTTTTGGAAAAGTCCATCTAGCAATATAAAATATTCAGTGGAGTTTTTGGCATTGTTTGAATTATTTTTAAAATTCAAAACAGTGGCAAAATAATTTAAATAAAACAAAAACAGAAGAAAAATATAAAACAGAATGTAAATAAAAGCAGAGAGAGAGTTTTACCTCAGCTTACCTCGCAGCCCACCTGGCCCAACTCCAGTGGCCCAGCCGGCCCAGCCCACCTCCTCCCCCTTGTCCTCTTCCTCCTCTGCCAGGAGGACGAACAGAGGCGAGGCGTGGCGCGCGTCGACGCTGCCTCGGCCACCTCCTGCTTCCCCCTGGCCACCTCCTGCTTCCTCTCGTCGCCCTGGACCCCGTCCGCGACGCCACGCACCCCCCAGGCCTCTCACTCTCTCCCCGAGCTCCTCTCCTCCTCTGGCTCTCTCGCGCGCAGCCACCGAACACACCCGCCGCCGCCGACGAGCTTCCCCGTGGCCACCGGCCACCCTAGCCTCGCCGATGCGCCCAGGAGCTCCCCCTCGACCCCTCCTTCCTCCCCACCGACCCACGGCCCTACGGACGCGCCACAACGCCGCCGGCATCGCCGTTTCCATCGCCGGCCGCCGAGGATCTTCACCGTCAATTCGCCACCATCGTCGCTTCCCCGAGCTCGCTGACCCTCCCTGCACGATCCCCATGAGTCCCTGCTTCGTTTCCCCCTAACCTCAAGCCCGATTACGAGCTCTAGCCGCCCCCTCTACCGGAGCCGAGACGCTCCGCCGCACGGACTCGTCGCCGGCGAAGCCCCGGTGACCAAATGGCCCCGCGCGTGCATCCGTTGCACTCGCAACGACCCGTGGAGCAACGCTAGCGTGGCAGCTAGCTTGTTTGCAAGCTGCAGCGCTAACCCCGCACCCACCCGAGCTCCGGCCGCCGCCTCGGGCTCCATTCCGGCGAACCCCGGCCACCCCCGCACCTCCCGTTGGCCCCCCTAGATGCGCACGGGCACGGGCTACCTTCTGGTGCCCTTCGCACGTCCAGCCGCCGCCCGTAGCGCAACCCCGGTGAACTTCCGCCGCGTTTCGGGTCGCCGCCGGCCGAACTCCGGTAGCCAGTGACGTGGCGCTGTCATTAGCCACTAATGACGCGCTAACCAACCCCCTAGGCCACTGGCAGCGGGTCCCACCCCTGGTCAAACCCCAGTCAGCGCTGGGTTTGACCGGGATTAGCTCCTGTGTCACTGACGTGTGGCCCCCACACGTCAGGTTTGACCGAGCCAGCCCAGTTGACCCTGCTGACGTCACTGTGACGTGGGGCTGACGCAATAAGTATTTTCTGGATTTAATATTATTCAGGAAATTTCAGAAAATAGCTAAAACTTCAATAAATCATAGAAAATTAACCGTAACTCCAAATTAAATAATTTATATATGAAAAATTATCAGAAAAATTCAAGGAATCCATCTGTACCATTTCCATGCATGTTAGAACAACTTATAGATGCTGTTTAGCACAAAACAAATAAAGGGCATTTAAATAATCACATATGGAGTTTGAATTTGAATCTTGTATTCAAACCAACTTCATTTAATCTGTTGCTAGTTGCATTGGCTCAAAACACATTCATTTTGCCATGTCATGATCATGCATCATATTGTGCAT
>NW_021302685.1:0-2931 GCF_002162155.2 Triticum dicoccoides
TTATAACATGGATAGTAATGACTTCACATATAAACAGTATGAGGCATAAAAGTTGTTGAGAGTTGGTAAACGTAGTTTTGGTCATCGTTGCAATTAATAGGAAGTAATAAGGAAAGAGAGGTTCACATACAAATATATTATCTTGGACATCTTTTATGATAGGGAGCACTCATTAATTATGACATGCTAAAAGAGTTGACGTTGGACAAGGAAGACAACATAATGATTTGTGTTTTCTCACATCTCAGTTAAAGTATATTGTCATTGACCTTCCAAGTATGTTGAGCTTGCCTTTCCCCCTCATGCTAGCCAAATTCCTTGCACTAAGTAGAGATACTACTTGTGTTTCCAAATATCCTTAAACCCAGTTTTGCCATGAGAGTCCACCATACCTACCTATGGATTGAGTAAGATCCTTCAAGTGGTCATGTTGCAGGCAATAAAAATTGCTATCTAAATATGTATGACTTATTAGTGCAGAGAAAATAAGCTTTGTACGATCTTGTTGTGGAAGCAATAAAAGCGACGGACTGCATAATAAAGGTCAACATACAAGGGGCAATATAAAGTGACGTTCTTTTGCATTAAGATTTTATGCATCCAACCCTAAACGCACAAGACAACCTCTGCTTCCCTCTGCGAAGGGCCTATCTTTTACTTTATGTTTTTACTTTATGCTTGAGTCAAGGTGATCCTCACCTTTCCCTTTTTCATTTTGTCCTTTGGCAAGCTCCTTGTGTTTGAAAGATCATGGTATATATATCCAATTGGATGTAAGTTAGCATGGGCTATTATAGTTGACATCACCTAAAGGTGAATACGTTGGGAGGCAACACAATAAGCCCCTATCTTTCTCAGTGTCTGGCTGAAACTCCCTAACCACAAGTATTGCGTGAGTGTTAGCAATTGTAGAAGACTATATGATAGTTGAGTATGTGGACTTGCTAAAAAGCTCTATTCTTGACTCTTTCTGATGTTATGATAAATTGCAATTGCTTAAATGACTGAGATTATAGTTTGTTAGTTCTCAATGAAGTTTCTGAACCATACTTGACATTGTGAATAGATTGTTACTTGATCATGAAAAGTTTTATGAGATAAGCTACTATTATGACACATTTTGATGCTAGAAAAGGTGATTGAAATTATCATTGATCAAACTTGTCCACCTACTAGCATTCACACTTCATAAATTATTTCTTTTATCATTTACCTACTCGCGGAAGAGCAGGAATTAAGCTTAGGGATGCTGATACGTCTCCAACATATCTATAATTTATGAAGTATTCATGCTATTATATTATTCATCTATGATGTTTTATATGCATTTATATGTCATTTTATATGATTTTTGGGACTAACCTATTAACCTAGAGCCCAGTGCCAATTTCTGTTTTCTCCTAGTTTTTGTGTTTTACAGAAAAGGGATACCAAACGGAGTCCAATTGACGTGCCAATTTTTGAGGATTTTTTATGGACCAAAAGAAGACCACGGAGCATCAGAGTTGGGCCGGAAGAGTCCCGGGCTGCCCACGAGAGTGGGGGGCGCGCCCCCTATCTCGTGGACAGCCCAGAGACCCCCCTGACGTGAAACCAACGCCAAATATTCCTATAAATACAGAAACCTTCGGGAATTGACCTAGATCATAAGTTCCCCCGCCGCAAGCCTCTGTAGCCATGAGAAATCAATCTAGGACCTCTCCGGCACCCTGCCGGAGGGGGCCATCATCACCGGGGGCCATGGAGGAGGATCTCGGAGGGTCCATCATCACCATCAAGGCCAAGGACCAGAGGGGGAAAGTCATGGAGGAGGAAGCACAAGGGGGAGAACCTCTCCTGCTCTCTCTTGGTGGCACCGGAGTGCCATCGGGAGGGGAATCATCGCCGCGGTGATCGTCTTCATCAACATCACCATCATCATCACCATCCTCATCTCTTTTACGCGGTCCACTCTCCCGCACCCCGCTGTAATCCCTACAGGAACATGGTGCTCTATGCCACATATTATGATCCAATGATGTGTTGCCATCCTATGATGTTTTGAGTAGATATCTTTTGTCTTTGGGTTGATTGATGATTTAGATTGGTATGAGTTGTATGTTTTACTTTGATGCTATCCTATGGTGCCCTCCGTGTCGCGCAAGCATGAGGGATTCCCGCTGTAGGGTGTTGCAATACGTTCATGATTCGCTTATAGTGGGTTGCGTGAGTGACTAAAACACAAATCCGAGTAAGTAGGTTGTTGTGTATGGGAATAAAGAGGACTTGATGCTTTAATGCTATGGTTGGTTGTTACCTTTATGATCTTCAGTAGTTGACGACGCTTGCTAGAGTTCCAATCATAAGTGCATATGATCCAAGAAGAGAAAGTATGTTAGCTTATGCCTCTCCCTCATATGAAACTGCAATAGTGATTATCAGTCTTGTTAACTATTGCCTAGGACAATTCCGCACACCGATCCACCATTATTCCACACTCGCTATTTATAATATTTAGTATTATATTCTAACTTTATGATAACAACACCTACTTTTATGTTTTAGCTCTCCGATATCATACAAAGTTATCCTCTACATACCCACAACATAGTTTTATTTCTCGTTGCTAGTTGGAAGCAAACGTTCGGTGCACTAGAGTCGTATCAGTGGCAGATAGGGCTTGAGAGAATATTGATCTTACCTTTAGCTCCTTGTGGGTTCGACACTCCATACTTATCACTTCCACCTTTGGGAATTGCTACTATGATTCCCTGCACTTGGGGATTATCAATAGGAGGGAGAGAAATCATAGGTTCAGTGAGGAAGAAGTGTTGGGGAACGTCGCATGGAAAACAAAAAAAAAATATGCACACGCAAGATGTATCCATGGAGATGCATAGCAACAAGAGGGGAGAGTGTGTCTATGTACCCTCGTAGACCGTAAGCGGAAGC
>NW_021302686.1:0-1144 GCF_002162155.2 Triticum dicoccoides
TGTTGGAAATATGCCCTAGAGGCAATAATAAATTGATTATTATTATATTTCCTTGTTCATGATAATCGTTTATTATCCATGCTAGAATTGTATTGATAGGAAACTCAGATACATGTGTGGATACATAGACAACACCATGTCCCTAGTAAGCCTCTAGTTGACTAGCTCGTTAATCAATAGATGGTTACGGTTTCCTGACCATGGACATTAGATGTCGTTGATAACGGGATCACATCATTAGGAGAATGATGTGATGGACAAGACCCAATCCTAAGCCTAGCACAAGATCATGTAGTTCGTATGCTAAAGCTTTTCTAATGTCAAGTATCATTTCCTTAGACCATGAGATTGTGCAACTCCCGGATACCGTAGGAGTGCTTTGGGTGTGCCAAACGTCACAACGTAACTGGGTGGCTATAAAGGTACACTACGGGTATTTCTGAAAGTGTCTGTTGGGATGGCACGAATCGAGATTGGGATTTTGTCACTCCGTGTAAACGGAGAGGTATCTCTGGGCCCACTCGGTAGGACATCATCATAATGTGCACAATGTGACCAAGGGGTTGATCACGGGATGATGTGTTACGGAACGAGTAAAGAGACTTGCCGGTAACGAGATTGAACAAGGTATCGGTATACCGACGATCAAATCTCGGGCAAGTACCATACCGCTAGACAAAGGGAATTGTATACGGGATTGATTGAGTCCTTGACATCGTGGTTCATCCGATGAGATCATCGTGGAACATGTGGGAGCCAACATGGGTATCCAGATTCCGCTGTTGGTTATTGACCGGAGAACATCTCGGTCATGACTACATGTCTCCCGAACCCGTAGGGTCTACACACTTAAGGTTCGATGACGCTAGGGTTATAAAGGAAGTTTGTATGTGGTTACCGAATGTTGTTCGGAGTCCCGGATGAGATCCCGGACGTCACGAGGAGTTCCGGAATGGTCCGGAGGTAAAGATTTATATATAGGAAGTCCTGTTTCGGCCATCGGGACAAGTTTCGGGGTCATCGGTATTGTACCGGGACCACCGGAAGGGTCCCGGGGGCCCACCGGGTGGGGCCACCTGCCCCGGGGGGCCACATGGGCTGTAGGGGGTGCGCCTTGGCCTACATGGGCCAAGGGCACCAGCCC
>NW_021302687.1:0-1395 GCF_002162155.2 Triticum dicoccoides
ATAAAGTAAAGCATTACATCGCGATTGCATTGCATACAATAAAGCGACAACCATATGGCTCCTGCCAGTTGCCGATAACTTGGTTACAAAACATGATCATCTCATACAATAAAATTCAGCATCATGCCTTGACCATATCACATCACAACATGCCCTGCAAAAACAAGTTAGACGTCCTCTACTTTGTTGTTGCATGTTTTACGTGGCTGCTACGGGCTTAAGTAAGAACCAATCTCACCTACGCATCAAAACCACAACGATAGTTTGTCAAATAGACTCCGTTTTAACCTTCGCAAGGATCGGGCGTAGCCATACTTGGTTCAACTAAAGTTGGAGAGGCAGTCGCCCGCAAGCCATCTCTGTGCAAAGCACGTCGAGGGAACCGGTCTCGCGTAAGCGTACGCGTAAGGTTGGTCCGGGTCGTCTCGTCCAACAATACCGCCAAACCAAAGTATGACATGCTGGTAGGCAGTATGACTTGTATCGTCCACAACTCACTTGTGTTCTACTCGTGCATATAACATCAACATAAATAACCTAGGCTCTGATACCACTGTTGGGTTTCGTAGTAATTTCAAAAAATTTCCTACGCGCACACAGGATCATGTGATGCATAGCAACGAGGGGAGAGTGTTGTCTACGTACCCAACGCAGACCGACTGCGGAAGCGATGACATGACGTAGAGGAAGTAGTCGTACGTCTTCACGATCCAACCGATCAAGCACCGAAACTACGGCACCTCCGAGTTCGAGCACACGTTCAGCCCGATGACGATCCCCGGACTCCGATCCAGCAAAGTGTCGGGGAAGAGTTTCGTCAGCACGACGGCGTGGTGATGATCTTGATGAACTACAGCAGCAGGGCTTCGCCTAAACTCCGCTACAGTATTATTGAGGTATATGGTGGCAGGGGGCACCGCACACGGCTAAGGAATAGATCACGTTGATCAACTTGTGTCAACTTGTGTGTTTAGAGGTGCCCCTGCCTCCGTATATAAAGGATGGAGGAGGAGGAGGCCGGCCAAGGCAAAGGTGCGGCCAGGATAGGGAGTCCTACTAGGACTCCAAGTCCTAGTAGGAGTCCACCAAGAGGGAAGGAAGGGAGAAGGAATAGGAGGAGAAGGAGAGGTGGCCGGCCCCCTTTTCCCTAGTCCAATTCGGACCAAAGGGGAGGGGGGGCGCAGCAGCCTTTTTCCTCTTCCCACTAAAGCCCATCAAGGCCCATTACTTCTCCCGTAACTACCCGGTACTCCGAAAAATACCCGAATCACTCGGAACCTTTCCGATGTCCGAATATAGTCGTCCAATATATCGATCTTTACGTCTCGACCATTTCGAGACTCCTCGTCATGTCCCCGATCTCATCCGGGACTCCGAACTCCTTCGGTACATCAA
>NW_021302688.1:0-1517 GCF_002162155.2 Triticum dicoccoides
TTCTGGCAAATTTCAGGCGCTCGATTGGTCCTGTTTTTAGCAAAGGTCATGTCAAATTTTGTTAAGTGTTTATTATTTTTGTTTTCATAATTAAGCATTTTGTTCGCGATGTCGACGATGCCTATCCCGCATCCTCGTCGTCGACTCGGTGGAGGACTCCTGCTTGAGCCGAGGGGCCATGTCCGGGATTGGGCTCCGCAGGGCTGGTACCGGGTTGTGCTACCTTCTGGTGAGTACAACTTAGTGAGGAGCCAGCCCATCGTTGACCCGGAGCTTCTTTGGTGGTGGTCACATGGGCCTGCATCGGTGGAGAGGCTTGAGTCCCCCACGCAGGTGGTACAACACCGTGTCACGGAGGAGAACGCGCACGTCCAGCGCTACTTGGTTGCGTTGGCGAACGGCCGGTTCTCCAATACCTAGCAGATTCTTTGGGGATCTCATCGGAGCTATGATCCGGTGATGGTTCCTTCTCTCTGGGTGTCCACCGCGGCCCACTGAACCTAGAGGAGCTATTATTCGAGATGTATTAGTGATATTATATGATGATCTTTGCTACAAACTACTATATATGTATTCGACGATGGATTATTAATTACCTATTAGTTATTTGCTTATTGAATGCAAAAGATGAGCGCAGTTTGTGCTACACACTACTACATATGTATTCATGATGGATTATTAATTACCTATTAGGAAATGTCTAACGACGAAAGGGAATTCGCTATGTGCAACTATCGCATTTCAAATACCGGTACCTGCAAACACAAACATATATGCAACACCACAAACATATGCAACATCACAAACATACATAGATCTAGCTAGGCCACAAAAAGTGCATGTGCACGTTGTTGGATCGAGCTAGGGAGAAAAAAAGTAGATCTACAACATGAAGATAGCTTTCCCCTTACTTACCTATCAAAAAAAGGTAATTTCACCACTTAATTTTGATGAATCTATGGTGCAAATGAGGTGAGGAGGAGGAGGCAGCCGAAAGTTTGGAGAAGGAGGTGGAGGGAATGAAGTGGGGAAAGTGAGTGGGTAGGTGTGGCTGTCCAAAATATCTTGTTGGGGTCCCAGGTTACTAATGGCGCACCACCAGCAAATGCGCCATTAGTATGCCTGCTTACTAATGGCACACCTGCAGGTGGTGCGCCATTAGTAGTTTTGCAAAAAAGTAAAAAAATATACTAATGACGCACTATCTGTCTAGTGCCCCATTACTAGTTAGAACTAGTAATGGCGCACCTCGCTTGGATGCGCCATTAGTATGTATGGAAAATTGGGAAAAAAATTTGTTACTAGTGGCGCACCGTTTTTCTGGTGCGCCATTAGTGTCTTCCACACTAATGGCGCATCTCCAGAGGGTGCGCCAGTAGTATATAGTAGTGGCGCACCACCTGACAGGTGCGCCATTGGTGCCCATTCCATCTATAGCCCTTTTTGTAGTAGTGGCAACTTTAGCTATAGCGCTGGGCCGCCTCCCTCGTGCTGCTGCTAAGCCCACCTCCCTGCTT
>NW_021302689.1:0-2018 GCF_002162155.2 Triticum dicoccoides
GCGGAGAGGGAGAACAGGCCATGTTTGATATGATACGCCATCCTCACGGGCCAAATGATGATCAGAATGAAGAAGATTATGACGGCTCCGAATTTCTAAACAACACCGGAGAGGGTGATATGATATTCGATCGCGACGACCGAATTGATGAAGTCATGAACTATGATTATGATGATGACGAAGAAAATGTTCATCTTGAAACAACAAAGACCGGCGAGGTATATATATTTATATATATAAGCAGGCATCTGGTGATCATCACATGTTTTAAATGACTTGAAGATATATTAACAAGTCGATCTTTGTTCTTTCAGCCATTCGGATCGAGCAAATCTTCAGGCAAAAGGACGAAACGAGGCCCGAACAAAAAGTTGAAGGAGGGCGTAAAGTACAATATCGAGGCAGTCAGACCTAATGGCGAACCATTAGCGCCTAAGAAGATTGCGAATAAGTTCGTTCGTCAGTGCGGAGTTCTTGTGAAGGACCGACTCCCAATCAAACTTCAAGAATGGAGAGAGCCAGCAAAGCCATGTCCAGATGTTACTTTTGTCGACAAGAAACAAAAAGATCTGCTTTGGGATACTCTCATGGAACATTTCACCCTACCAGATCATTTCACAGAAGCAGATGTGCAGAAAGTCAAGGACGCTGCTCTTAGGAAGATGGCGGTTGCATTCAAGAACCACAAGAATCGTGAATGGGACAAGTACGTCAAGGGAGGAAGGAAGACTACAGTATTCGAGGGAACACTAGAGAACCAACGTGCTCATTGGGACGATTTCATGAAATTCAAGGATTCGGAATTAGCTAAGGAACGGTCGAGAATAAACAAGAAGAATGCCGAAAAAAAGGATAAGTTCCATAAGCTGGGGCCAGGTGGCTATGCGGTGGCAATGCCTAAGTGGGATAAGTTTGAGAAAGAGATGGAGGATGCAGGTGTCACTCCGGTTACTAAGAGCTGCCCCCCCCCCCCAGGTGCAGGACTTGGTTCTATGCGCATGCGGGGGAGTTGGACCCGAAGACAGGCAATGTTTCGACAAGGGCATGTCTGAAGGGAGCCGACGATGCGATACTTGTTGCAACAGAAGAGGCACGATCGGGGGTGTTCCAGCCCAACAGAGAGAACGACGAGCTTACGCGTGCCCTGGGAAATCTTGAACACCCGGGAAGAACACGAGGCAAGGGCGCTATTCCGTGGTATGAGGGGTTTTCAGACTGGAACACCGACTACAGAACCCGTGCGAGAAAGAAGATTGCGGAGGAGAAGAAGAGGAAGATGGAGGAGGAGCAGAGGAAGCGGGACTATGAACGCCTTCAAGGCCTAGAAGCAAGTCAAGCGGAATTGGAAGTCAAATTCCAGCGGCAGCAGGAGCAGATCGACTCACTTACCCATCAAAGGGGGTCTCAGCAGCTGCAGTAGCTAGCGGATGATCCAACATTGGATAGCACCGCCCCATCCATGCCGAGAAGCAGCGTGGGTTCTGCCCCGGACGACGCAATGCTGGGTAGATACCCCGTGGATGACATCACGGAGAACACTAACTGCGAGCTACACGTCAAAATGAAGAACATATCCATGAAGGTGGCGGACGCCGTTGCTTTTACAAATCCCCCCGAGGCAACCTTCCATTGCAACCCGATTCCAGCGGGCTACGCTCGTGTCTTGGTTGATGAGGTGGTGGACCCACCACATTCGGAGCTACAGCTTGACATTCCTGGAGGTGACGACGAGCACTTTCTCGGAGAGGCCAAACATCGTATCATCCTATGGAAAAAGGATTGCATCATCTTTCGAAGGCCACCGACACCGCGTCAGCCGACTCCTCGTCGAAGTCCGCCATCGAGTCAGCAGACTCCCGCTCCTGCAAGTCCACCAAGTCCGGCAAAGTGTCAGGCCACTCCTCCTCCAAGTCCGGCAAAGTGTCAGGCCACTCCTCCTCCTCCAAGTCCGCCACAGCGTCAGACGTCCACTCCTCCTCCAAGTCCGGCACAACCTCAGGCCACTCCTCCTCCAAGTC
>NW_021302690.1:0-1208 GCF_002162155.2 Triticum dicoccoides
GACCGTTACATCCTGGAAATGCTATTATCAGGTCCTCAAGAAGCGTCGAACTTCATCCTCTGATTGATCCTCTCTATTCGCACCTATGCATGTCGAGGCACAATTCAATACGCCACAAACAAATTCGACAAACTGAACAAGGAAAAAGAAAGGGCATCCATCGACAGTTATGTGTGCTCTTTGTAAGGTTGTGCCTATGCCTTCCCTGTCCCTACCAGACATGGAAATAGTCCTGGGGTGGATAGCTCCACCGGCCTGGCACTATTCCCCTTGCCCTTCTTCTAGCCATCCTCGATTGAGCTGGGTTTGCCTTCTTCTCGGTATCACCCTTGCATCTATTGGATTCCATTCTTTTTGCTCCTCTGCCTGAAAGTCTGAATTAATGTTGCCTGGCCGTCAGTGGCATGCAGAGGGATCGTCCCAATAAGTGAACAAATTGAAAATCACCATTCCTGGAAAGTGACTGCAGCAATCTTCTCGATCCAATCAGCCATTGTCAGCAGGGCACTGGCGTTCCCAATAACTGAGGACATAAAAACTTTCATGAAAGACTTTGAGACCAGTTGCGTCAGGACAATTCAAAGGGAGAGCGGCGCATTGGCCCCTGAAGTTGCCGCATATGCTGATTTCCATGGAGATTTAAGATTAGAATCTAGCGTTCCTGAGTTGTATTGTAAAGAGTGTGATATGGCTCTGGTGAATGTTTGGTGAATTGTTTCCCTCAAAAGAAAAAAATTGAAACTGACCTGAGTGCGTCTACAACTAGAATATTCAATTGTGCCTTCCAAACCAGCCGAATGTTGGAAACAACTAATGGAAGGTGTAAAGTGTCAGCTTGACGACTCGTGAATTGTGATTGAAGCTATATGACCAATCTAATAGTTAATTTCCTTCAGGTTTCAAGTTTTCAACCCAACCACGGTCCTGTTATTTGAATGTAGAAATACAGTTAAAGAAGCTCACGGGTCACGGCCATACATAGCAATCATCTGTCGCAAATGCCTAGTGACTTATCAACTGAAATAAAAGTAAAACGCATACATGACAGATTGAACAGTAAAACATGGAAATATCAGGATGTCGGGAGGAAATTTAGGAAGTAAGCAAAGCAAGATCACAAACATTAATATAATGGGAAGGATTCTCTTCTTTGGTTGTCCACGATCAGCAAAAGAATTGGTATGTACCTTTATCCACTGCATCCGGCT
>NW_021302691.1:0-2786 GCF_002162155.2 Triticum dicoccoides
GGGATTTCCGTTAACAAGAGTTCATCATTAACCCAAGGAGAGGACAAGGAGGTGTCTGGTGAACTCAACGGCAATTCATCGAGATTTCCAAAAGATGGATTTCCACAATTATGTGAACAAGGAGATAACATTTGTCGGATCAAATGAGAACAGGTGTATGCTCGAGGAGAACATACACAGTTAAACATTGGATGAGAGGTGCACCGGGAATATGGGCTGGGTTGCACGGCCAATGCCGGAATGATGATTCAATAATCAATAGTCTAAGAATGAACGACCGACCATTAACTTCAAAGCAATAGGGTTGCTAGAAGGAAAGAATACAAACAACACCGTTCACTTGTTGGAATTAACACGGGGACCAAGAAAGAATGGTGACGGTGAGAAGTATTTCTATCTCAAGAATTCTCAAGAGGTGGAACAAATCTCAGAACATTCTTGACATAAAGGATGGTAATACTCCAAGGTAAATAAGAACAATTGCTGGATAGCAAGGAACTCAAGGTATAACACCAAACATGAACAAGCTTGTGTTGGTGGGAGGGCAATAAGGTGGTCGACGATAATACAATTCATCGAGGGCAAGGATGTCATTTCTCATCATGAATTCAATTGATATCCTGGATGAGCTCGGAATGTTGATGATCACGACACCTTTGTCGCGAGAGTTCATGAAGATGTAATCGATCGGTAACGACATCAAGTCAAGTAATGATGAAGTGAAAGGTTATTGGAACCAAGGGTACGACACAAACTCGAAACCAAGCTTGTTGTTCAAGGCGAAATGATATGATGATGAGGATCGACAAAAGGTTAGTTCATCGTCGAAAATTGGTGCTCCAAGAATAAGGACCAGGTAACACAGTTAGAATCGTCACGACAATGATATAGCCAAACAGGCTAGGAATGGCGTGATCAGGTACAAACTCGTACTTATAGAAGCTTACTGAAGAGTTGTTGAACCGAAGAGCGGACTCGGTTCAGCTATCGGTGTCTTTGAGTGTTCAATAACTCAGAGCCTGCGAAAAATTGGAATCAGTGGGAAGGTAGCACTTGATGAAGAACTCATAAAAAGTTATGCAGTTCCATGATAATCTCGAGATACCAGGGGGGTAATACTCGACGACAGATCAAAGTAGAGGTTGTACCGGGGTATTGATCCACAGAAGACAAGTGCTTACAGTTGCATCGAAAATGGTATTTAAAGGAGAACATGGTCGAAACCACGATTGTAAAAGGCCATACCCCAGATATAAGATGAACTTATATCAAGGGAATAATTAATTTTAAAAGAAGCTTCGATGAGAAGATGTACATCGGGTCCATGGGCATGAACACAAAGTTCAAGGTCGACTCCCACTTCTCCAATGCACAACCTTTCATTCACTTCTCTCGTTCGATGAAGTTGCAGTGTTGAAATTTTATCTGGTGAAGCACCAGAAGAGTAAGACTCGTGAAAACTTTCGGGTTCACACGGTTTAGAGAAGGCATATGTTCAACCCATAGGGGCTTCTTAGAAACATATACCAAAATCTTTAGAAGTAATTAACTCAAGCTCGAAGGCAGAGCATGGTTGAGAAAGCAGACGATACAATTTACCAAAGGCATTATGTATCCAAGAAAAGGCTCACAAGTTTATTGAATATGAAGGGCGTTGTCAGATAAAATCCAACAAAGGATCTGGTGGTCCACAAGGGATCTGACGTGAGCATCAGTACTCAACTAGAGGAAGCAGATTATAGAAACAACTGACTAACTCAATTGTCAAATGCAAAGGAATTATGATTTCCAAATCAAAAGATCAGAAGCAATGCTCTGATTAGGGGTGGACAAGTTGAATAGCCTTAGGGTACAATCAAAGACAATTGGATTGGTCGAGAACCAATTCCAGTTAAAAGAATGGAAGCTCAGCCGGAAAGGTAATTTATAAGGATCAATGATGATTGCGTGTATTCGCAACATATTGAGTCAACAGACTCAAAATGATAATGACAAGGAATGTCAATAAGATTTCTATACTTATGGGATTAATCATAATGAAAGCAAACAAGAAATTCCAAAGCAATAGGTTGCTGAGGATTTTCGGAATATCGGTTGGTAATTCGAAGACTTTTGTGTAACACATGAACAACCGAGGGATGGGCAGATACTCGATAAATGCGAGAATTAACCGTAGGGGTATTCAAGTGACAAGAACAGCAAGGCAGTAAGCTCAAGGGATTATCGAAACCACGACGAGTTTCTCAGGGTATCTTGTAATAACAAGACCACTGGGGATGAATGTAAGAATAACAAATGCAAGTAGTTATCCATAAGGGTTTGCGGTGGAAGGTGAATTGCAAACGCGATGAATACAAGTTCTCGGGTTAACAGCGGAGAGTATCTTCAGGGTCTTCTGGTGCAGCAGACGATCATCAGTAATAAGGGGCTCTCCGGGTGAAAATGATAACGAGATCCTAATGTTAGATTTAGTAAAATTCATTTAACCCGAATAGAAGAGATGTCAGATGTCACATCCCTAGTCTGGTATGACCTAGACTAGCTAGTCATTTGTGCATCATATTTAAATTTCATTTAAATTTTAAATGAGGATTGGTGGAACCCTCAGAATCATTTTTGAAAATGACCCAAATAAAAATTTCTCCAAAAGGGTCCAAGAAAATGCTCATGTTGCTCTCTGAAAATATTGGACAGAGATAAAAATCAAAACAATATTTTAGGAGCTCATGGATATTTATTTTGGCCATTTGGATTAATTCGATAAATATTTGCATTGGAAATATATT
>NW_021302692.1:0-2725 GCF_002162155.2 Triticum dicoccoides
CCGCTGGAATTTGATTGCCAAGTCCGCGTGCGCTGATTCTAGGCCTTGAAGGCGTTCATAGTCGAGCTTCCTCTGCTCCTCCTCCATCTTCCTCTTCTTCTCCTCCGCAATCTTCTTTCTCGCACGGGTTCTGTAGTCGGCGTTCCAGTCCGAAAACCCCTCATACCATGGAATAGCGCCCATGCCTCGTGTTCTTCCCGTGTGTTCAGGATTTCCCAGGGCACGCGTAAGCTCGTCGTTCTCTCTGTTGGGCTCGAACAACCCGGATCGAGCCTCTTCTATTGCAACAAGTAGCTTATCTTCGGCTCCGTCCAGACATGCCTTCTTGGAAACTTTGCCTGTCTTCGGGTCCAACTCCCTCCCATGCGCATAGAACCAAGTCCTGCACCTGGGGGGCCAGCTCAATGTTTCTGGAGTGACACTTGCATCCAGCATCTCTTTCTCAGACTTATCCCACTTAGGCATTCCCACCGCATAGCCGCCTGGCCCCAGCTTATGGAACTTATCCTTTTTTGCGGCATTGGCCTTGTTTATTCTTGACCGTTCCTTAGATAATTCTGAATCCTTGAATTTCACGAAATCATCCCAATGAGCACTTTGATTCTCTAGTGTTCCCTCGAATACTGGAGTCTTCCTTCCTCCCTTGACGTACTTGTCCCATTCATGATTCTTGTGGTTCTTGAATGCAACCGCCATCTTCCTAAGAGCAGTGTCCTTGACTTTCTGCACATCTGCTTCTGTGAAATGATCTGGTAGGGTGAAATGTTCCATGAGAGTATCCCAAAGCAGACTTTTTTGTCTGTCGTCGACAAAAGTAAGATCTGGACGTGGCTTTGCTGGCTTTCTCCATTCTTGAAGGGATATCGGGAGTTGGTCCTTCACAAGAACTGCGCACTGATGAACGAACTTGTCCGCAATCTTCTTAGGCGCTAATGGTTCGCCATTACGTTTGATTGCCTCGATATTATACTTTACGCCCTCCTTCAACTTTTTGTTCGGGCCTCGTTTCGTCCTTTTGCCTGAAGATTTGCTCGATCCGGATGGCTGAAAGAAGAAAGATCGATTCGTTAATATATCTTCAACTCATTTAAAACATGTGATGATCACCAGATGCCTGCTTATATAAATATATATACCTCTCCGGTGTTGTCATAATCGTAGTTCATGACTTCATCAATTCGGTCGTCGCGATCGAATATCATATCACCCTCTCCGGTGTTGTTTAGAAATTCGGAGCCGTCATAATCTTCTTCATTTTGATCATCATCTGGCCCGCGTATTATATCGAACATGGTCTGTTCTCCCTCTCTGTTGGTATTGTCCGCCATAACTTTTATTTAACTATGCCAAAACAAATATAAAACAATTTAGTATTCAAATTACATCGTCTCGAATAATAGATATAATCTCGAATACATTATCTCGAATAATAGATATAATCTCGAATACATCATCTCGAATAATAGATATAATCTCGAATACATCGTCTCGAATAATATATAATCTCGAATACATCGTCTTGAATATTATATATCGAGTACATCACTGGCTAGGTAGCTAATAAAGATCGAATACTACAGAAGAATCTAGGACACTCGCGGTTCCTGCGGCGCGGGCGGTGGACACCCAAAGAGAAGGAACCCTCACAGGATCATAGCTAAAGTGAGATCCCTGAAGAAACTGCCAGGTATTGGAGAACCTGCCGCCCTCTAACGCAACCATGTAGCGATGGATGTGCTCGTCCTCCTCCCTGACACGGCGACGTACCACCTTCGGCGGGGCCGGCTCCCTCCACACCGAAACTGGCCCACGCGAACGCCACCAAATGAGATCAGGGTCGACGACGGGACCCGGGGCCGGGTTCCTCATCAAGCGGCGCGCCCCTCCAGGTAGCACCTCCCAGTGCCAGCCCGGCGGATCCCAGTCCCGGACATGGGTCAGTCGGACGTCGTCGCGGACGGGTCGACGGTGAGGATGCGGGCCGGGCATCGTCGACAACAAATACTAGCTATATGTCCGCAAAAAGTAACATTTTTTTAATGATTGGATTTTGATAACTAAAATTTCTAACATTTCTATATAACTAACATTTCTATAACATTTCTAATATTTCTAGAACTAAAAAAAGAAAAATTTCTAACTTTTTTATAACTATTTCTATAACTAAAAAACAGAAAAATTTCTAACAATTCTAACTTTTTTATAACTATTTCTATGACTAAAAACAGAAAAATTTCTAACAATTCTAACATTTCTAACTATTCTAACAATTCTAACATTTCTAACTATTTCTAAAAACAGAAAAATTTCTAACAATTTCTAAAAAACAGAAAAAATTTCTAACAATTCTAACTTTTTTATAACTATTTCTATAACTAAAAAACAGAAAAATTTCTAACAATTCTAACATTTCTAACTATTCTAATAATTCTAACATTTCTAACTATTCTAACAATTCTAACATTTCTAACTATTTCTAAAAAACAGAAAAATTTCTAACAATTTCTAAAAACAGAAAAATTTCTAACTATTTGTATAACTAAAAAACAAAAAATGTATGTGTGTGTGCGCGCTCACCAGCGAGGCGAGAGGCGACGGGGGGCGGCGACGGGGACGGCGACGGGCGCGGCGACGACGGGGATGACGACGACGGGGACAGGGACGGGGCAGCGTTGACGGGGATGGGGACGTACGGGCCGGGGCGACGACGACGACGGGGACGTAC
>NW_021302693.1:0-439 GCF_002162155.2 Triticum dicoccoides
CCCCCCCCCCCTCACGGACGGCGATGACACGGTAGTAGACGTTCTGCGGTAACGATGCGGTGTCAATATTACTAAATACTCGGAGCGAGATAAAATCATGAGTTTTTTTGCACGACGTGGGCACATGTGCTATAGGAACGATGGTGTTTTTTCATAATTTTTGGTGATGGAGAAGTATCCGAAAAATTCCTTCTACGCGGATTGCCCTTCGCGCGTCTACGGCTGTGGCCGGCGGCCTATGGGGCTAGCATGCCCCCAAATCTTGTGTATGCGGCCTCTCACAAGTCTGGAAGTGTTGTGGCGGTTTCAAACGCCCGGCACGTGTGTCCGGTTGTTGCTCCAAAGTGTTCCTATGGGCTGACCTAACACAACCGGGTGGGGAGGTCCACTGGTCAAAGCCCGTCCGTGCAAAGTCAAAGGGATAGATCCCGTGGTCAAA
>NW_021302694.1:0-1688 GCF_002162155.2 Triticum dicoccoides
GATTGACCACTTCATTCGTATGGCTAGAGCACCAGCTCCCAAGCCTGTTGACTAAGACTATGAGCACCAAATCAGGAAGCTACATCGAGCACGGCTACAGAAGGAAGCGAGCTCGAGCTCGAGCCAACAAGCAGCTGGCAAAAAATGCGGGAAAACCGTTCCCCAGCTGGGAGAACAGGCGGCGCAAGCGATCCCCCTGCTTTTTGTGCCAACAACACATGAGAGGAGTACGCGCGCCCAATATTATTGTGGGCAAACCGTTAGCGTTCCCCAGCTGGGCGATGTGGTAATAATGGAGGATCATATAATGCAGGCTGAAATGCTCAAGATCTCTGTTGGACAACTCCTCGAAATTGAGCCCATGTCTCCGCTTAGAGAATTGGAAATAAAACGGAAATATGTCCGGGGCCAACCTTTGGTCGAGCCAGACAAGGTCTAGAACCTCCCAATGAGAATGTATGAATTGCATCAATGGTACATGAACATTACCAAAATTTCCGATCAAGAGTCCCTCATGGTGAATGTCAAGCATGAGCATTACTACCATGAGAAAGCTCTGGCCGTTGAGTATTCAGAACTATTTCAGTTATACAATCAAGACGCACCCGAAAAGTCTCTCGTCAGTTGCTATTGTCTGTAAGTGATTTTTTTCTGTAATTTAAGTCTCAAGCTAGCTATGTAGTGATAATTTTGATCAATCATTACATGTAATTATTCTCACTATATTCTTTTCTGTGGTATTATATGCAGGATGAAGATGTATGAAATGAAAAAATCTGGACGCTATGGCATTGGGTTCATTGACCCAAATACCATTAATGAGTACATATGGAATCTTCCAATTTATCAAGCAAGTGTAGAGGAAAGCATGCTAGAGTTCTTGAAGCGCCTCAATACCAATGAAGATATACTACTTCCTTACAACTTCATGTGAGTAAACCTTGTAAAATAAGGGAGAATAGCCATAAGTATTGAGATATAATGTGTAATAACAGCCCATAATGCAATAAATATTGATACAAAAGCATGATGCAAAATGGACGTATCACTGATGACCAAGACTACAGTGCCCCCGCCCATGCCCAGGGTCAGCCGGAGCGTGGAAACAGTGCCCCTTACCTACCCGCTGACCAGGGCTGGCACGGCAATAGTGTTCCCGCCCTCACCGCTGACGACAGCAAGCGGCGGCCTGACGGAGAACACTGTGCGCGGCTCGACTCGGCCACGCCATGACGATCGACAAGATGGTGCACCGTCCCCCTAGGCATGCGGGGCCCGCACCTACGGGAACCCAGTGAACCACAAGCTCCCAAGTGGGACCCAGCCCGGTACCCCGGACACCGACAATACGGACCCACCGACTCGGCATATTACCATTGTAACCCTGGGTGGGTTGATCTATAAAACCCCCCAGGAGTGCACGCCTACAGGGGGATGAGAGGTGAGATCCCTGGCATGAAAAGCCATACGAGATAAAGCAAGCAAGATAGGACTAGCCACTACATAGCAACACCAGAGAGAAGGAGCAGCCGGAGCCTTGGCGAGCCTCCTTCCTCCTCCATACAGCTCCAGGAGCGACATTGTACTATCAACCATCCAACTAAACTCGGCAGGACTAGGGGTGTTATCTCTCCGGAGAGCCCCAAACCTGGGTATGTCCGGCGTCCCGCGCCTGCGCATATCAACCT
>NW_021302695.1:0-964 GCF_002162155.2 Triticum dicoccoides
CGTGGAAATCACTCCGGGACCCCAAAACTAAGTAATAATGCAAGAAATGGGCCAAAATCGTCCCAAAATGCGCTTGTTGATGATCGACACGTAAGCACACCATGGGGTCAAACAACCGTGGAAATCACTTTGGGGCCCCAAAACGGTGAGTAATAGTCCATGAAACGGGCCAGATTCGGCCAAAACAGTGAGTGTTGATGACCGACACGTAAACGGACCTTAGGGTTCAACCACTATGGAATCGCTTCGGGACCCCTAAATGATGAGTAATAGTCCACGAATCGCGTCAGAATTGGCCAAAACTATGAGTGTTGACGACAGAGACGCAAACGCACCCCGGGGATTGTAAATCATGGAAATCGCTCTGGGACGCCAAAACGGTGAGTAATAGTACACGAAACGGACCAGGAATTGGCCAAAATTGTGAGTGTCATTGACCGACACGAAAACGCACCACGGGGTTCGTAAATCATGGAAATCACACCTGGACCCAAAAACAGAGTAATAGTCCAAGAAACGGGCCAGAATCGGCCAAAAATGCGAGTGTTGATGACCGATACGTAAATGCTGCGGTTCGTTAACCGTGGAAATCACTCCGGGGCCCCAAAACAGTGAGTAATAGTCCATGAAACAGGCCAGAATCAGCCAAAACTGTGGGTGTTGATGACTAACACGTAAGTGCGCCTTGGGCTTCAGCAACTATGGAAATCACTTCAGGCCCAGAAAACGGTGACTAAAATCCACAAAACACGTTAGAATTGGCCAAAACTGTGAGTGTTCATAACCGACACGTAAGCGCACCAGGGGGTTCGTTAATCGTGGGAATCATTCCGGGGCCCCAAAACAGTGAGTAATTGTCCACGAAACGGGCCATAATTGGCCAAAACTACTAGTATTGATGACCGTCATGTAAACGCACCCCGGGGATCGTTAATCCTGGAAATCACACCGGGGCCCCAAAACA
>NW_021302696.1:0-1264 GCF_002162155.2 Triticum dicoccoides
CCTCACGCCACCACGATGCCCCGACCCCTGGAACCCCTCGACCTCTCCCATCGTCTCCCCCCTTTCTTTGGCTCCCTCTCTCCTCCACCGAGCGGAGCCCCGTCGCCACCGACGCCGTTCGCCGCGGCCACCATCCCCCTCTCGCCTCCCCGACGCCTCCCAGAGCTCCGCAGTGCCTCCCTCGACCTCCTCGACGTCTCACGCGACCAGAAGGGCCCCGAGCAGCCGCCATCGTCATCATCCCCAAGCTTCGGCCCCGGCGCCGTTCTCCGTCGAATTCGGCCACTCCGGCGCGCCCCCGAGCTCGCTGACCCTCCCTGCACGATCCCCGTGAGTCCCTGCTTCGTTTCCCCCTAACCCCAAGTCCGATTTCGAGCTCTAGCCGCCCCCTCTACCGGAGCCGAGACGCTCCGCCGCACGGACTCGTCGCCGGCGAAGCCCTGGTGACCAAATGGCCCCGCGCGTGCGTCCGTTGCACTCGCAACGACCCGTGGAGCAACGCTAGCGTGGCAGCTAGCTTGTTTGCAAGCCGCAGCACTAACCCCGCACCCACCCGAGCTCCGGCCGCCGCCTCGGGCTCCATTCCGGCGAACCCCGGCCACCCCCGCACCTCCCGTTGGCCCCCCTAGATGCGCACGGGCACGGGCTACCTTCTGGTGCCCTTCGCGCGTCCAGCCGCCGCCCGTAGCGCAACCCTGGTGAACTTCCGCCGCGTTTCGGGTCGCCGCCGGCCGAACTCCGGTGGCCAGTGACGTGGCGCTGTCATTAGCCACTAATGACCACGCTAAACACCCCCCCACAGACACTGACAGCGGGCCCCGTAGCGGGTCAAAGTCGAGTCAACGCGGGATTAGCCCCTGTGCCGCTGACGTGTGGACCCCGCGTGTCAGATTTGACCTGGACCTGGTCGTTGACCCGCTGACGTCATGCTGGCGTCAGGCTGACGCAATTAAATCATTTCTGGATTTAATTTAATTCTGAAATTCCAGAAAATAGCTAAAACTTCTAAAATTCATAGAAAATTAACCGTAACTCCAAATTAAATAATTTATATATGAAAAATTATCAGAAAAATTCAAGGAATCCATCTGTACCATTTTCATGCATGTTAGAACAACTTATCACTACTGTTTAGGGCAAATGAAGTGAAGGGCATTTAAATAATCACATATGGAGTTTGAATTTGAATCTTGTATTCAAACCAACTTCATTTAATCTGTTGCTAGTTGCATTAGCTCAAAACACATTCATATTGCCATGTCAT
>NW_021302697.1:0-1847 GCF_002162155.2 Triticum dicoccoides
ACTGAAAAATAGAAAAGACATGGGACTTGCATGGAGACTATAAATTATATGGCTTGTTTACTGGACTACGAAAATACCATGTGAATTCGGTCAAGATGGAATCCTATCATTGTCTCCCTCAGGTGAACAGATAACGCCAATGGAGTTTCAAATGCCTTTTGGAATAATTTCTGGAAAAATTTGACCGGATCAAAGATGCATCAATGGCACCAAGGGAGGGGGGCTCGCAAAAAAGAAACAGAGCATTGGATGAAAAAAAAAGTATTGTCTGCACATATTTATGTTTCTACTTACAGCAGTGTCGCATTCGACATAGTATCTTGACCAGTAACTTCGCGGGAGAAGATTGAGCCTATCCTTTTCGGTTTGCTCGGCCATTACTGCTTTTCCCAACATATTGATCACGTACTTATTGACCCGGCCATACACTTGCATGCTCAGGCCAAAAACCCTATGTTCAACCCATGTCGAGCCCATTTGTACTATTCTTGGGCTGCCACAAAATGAAAAATATGGAAAATTCAGATGGGAAAGAAGCTTGATGGGAACAAGAAAGAGGAATGAAAAAGGACAAAATATTCCTTGTTATACAGACAGTGCATCCCCATTGAGGAGAAAAAAGGAAGAAAAAACAAAAAAAAAGGAGATTGTTACTGAGATACCTCTTTTGCCTTGAAATGGGGTGGTATTCGTGACACAATGTCGCTGAAAACAGCACTTTCGACTGGATTTGAGGTGAAGTTGCAACAAATCTCATTGGGCTTGATCTCTGATATGTGGATGTCTTGTGTAACTGATGTGGTATACTGAGTTTGTCTTTGTTGTGAAAACCACTCTTCCTCAATCCTATCGGTAGACTCGATCAACTGCGCTACCATATCAGGGTCGTCCCATGGGAAGTCTTTGTTGGTAGCTGAAGAGGTGCCGTGGACTGGTGTTTGTTGGATCTGACCAAGATTAGCGTCGCTTGACGACTGATCTTTCTCGTGTGATGATGCGCTTACAGTTCCTAAAGTGTGTGGCATCTCATGATGAATGTTGCTCGACAGCTCATCTGTGTTCTGAAACATCCTTGCCCTTTTTTTCAAAGCAACGCAGTTGTCAGCCGTCTCGTTTAAGGACATGCATGTCGTCCTTTTGTTTCTATTAGTGATGTCCTCTGTCGTCCTGATAGGGTCACTGCTGGTTGGACCTTCACTACCATCAACCTTGGTAGAGACCTTCCATTCTTCAAATAGATTGAGCTCCCTGCAGGTTAATAAATCTGGCTCTCGTGGACTCAGCGGTCGGTGCCAAAATGCTTTCTCGTCAAGAACATAAGAAAGCAAGCTAAAAGTGTGGGTAGGTTCAGCCTCGGTATCTCCAACCTGCACCTTCTGTGGGTACATCCCCTCCAATGCTTCCGTGCAGCGCGGCAGGTCTAGGTCGGTCGAAATTGGTATTGTGTCAATTATTCGAAGTAGGCTTTCAACGTTGGGTACCCTGGCATTGGCACATGCTTGTTTGTCCCATTCCGCCAAAACTTCATCACTTGTATCCTCAAAACTCAAGAGCACGGGTACGGGGGCTTTGTTGTTCTTCCTTTGTACTTCAGACAATGGCTTTGTTTCTTCAGCTGTAAAAACGTGCTCTGTTTCCTGCCCTGAGCCACATTCTACCCCTGTTTTTGCTTCAGGCTTATCCTGTTTTCTTTCAGCCAGTGTGGTACTTGTCATTTGCAAGCTGGAGTGGCTACCACAAGGAACCGTCGGAGCCTCTGAAATGGGCACGCACCTTGAATCTTTGTCTGTGCTATTCTGTTTTTTGCTAGGCGATGAAGAATGCATTGACGACATCAGTTTCAGCAG
>NW_021302698.1:0-1903 GCF_002162155.2 Triticum dicoccoides
CCTAAACACTCAAGTCTCTAGTCCAGGTTTATCGCCTATTCGGGTTCCATCCATGAGGAGATCCGGCCGGAGTTTCGCTCACAGCCCCAAACGATGTGAATAGGGTTCCCGAGATACCAAACGGGCATCCGGTACACCGTGCCACGTACCTACCGCATCACAGCCCACCCCTACGGTCAGCGCTGTCCACGGCCTCCAGTAAGCTACAAACACCAGAAACTACTTGCAACTCCTGGACAGAGGACTAGGGTGAATAAGAAGTCGAGCGGGGTCATATTTCAGGGCCCAATGCATGGTAGTAGCTGAATCATGGATCACAAACACAGAACTCAGTTCCTAAGGACGGCTTCAATGAGACAACCCACCATGTACTCCTACATGGCCTCTCACCGACACCTTTTACCAAATCGTGTTCACACACTTAGCTCACACATAGTAGGACATGTTCACACACATCTGATTCATCCTCGATGAATCAGACCTGACTCAACTCTAAGCAGTAGCAGGCATGACAAACAAGCATGAATGAGTAGGCACATCAGGGCTCAAACAACTCCTACTCATGCTAGTGGGTTTCATCTATTTACTGTGGCAATGACAGGTCATGCAAAGGATAAAGGGGTTCGGCTACCGCAGCAAGTAACAGATGAATCAGTGTTGTCCTAATGCAGTAAAAGGGAGCAGGAGCGAGAGAGTAGGATTGTATCGGAATGAACAAGGGGGTTTTGCTTGCCTGGCACTTCTGAAGATAACATTGAGTCTTCATCAGTGTCAACGATCACATCATCGGTATCACGTCTATCGAGAGGGGACAAATACCGGCAACACAGAAGGGAACACAATCAATGCAATGCACAATATGATGCATGATCATGACATGGCAAAATGAATGTGTTTTGGGCTAATGCAACTAGCAACAGATTAAATGAAGTTGGTTTGAATACAAGATTCAAATTCAAACTCCATATGTGATTATTCAAATGCCATTTAATTGATTTGTGCTAAACAGCAGCTATAAGTTGTTCTAACATGCATGAAAATGGTACAGATGGATTCCTTGAATTTTTCTGATAATTTTCATATATAAATTATCTAATTTGGAGTTACGGTTGAATTTCTATGATTTTTAGAAGTTTTTACAAATTTCTGGAATTTCCTGAATATTTATAAAATGAACTAAATTCCAGAAAAGGAATATTGCGTCAGCAGGGCGTAAGGCTGAGGTCAGCAGGTCAACTGGGTCGCCCAGAGTCAAACCTGACGTGTGGGGGCCACACGTCAGTGACACAGGTTAGACAGGGGGGTTAGTTTAGTTTAATTAAAGTTTAGGGGCACTAGGGCCCACATGTCAGTGTCAGGGGGTTAGCTTAGGTGGTGATTAGCTTAAACTAATCACCTGATGGCGGGGGCCCACCTGTCATAGACCCAGGGGAGGTCAAACCCCTGGTCAAACGACTCAATCCCGCCGGCGTTGAGTCGCCGGCGAGGCCGAGGCGGCGGAGGCCTTCGGGTTTCTTGCTCCGGCGACCAAATGGCCGGCGGAGGGCATCTACGGAATGCCCAGGCTCGCGCGCATCTAACAGGGCAAACGGGAGAAGCTAGGGCGGCCGTAATCCTCGCCGGCGTCGAGGTCAGCGGCTGCCGGACCTCGGGCATTGGCGGGAACGGCGCTACGGTGCACAAGAGGGGAAACGGAAGGGCGCTGCGGCCTCCTGGGGTTGCGGTGAGCACGACGGTGGGCTCGGGAGCGAGCTGCGGTGGCTGTGGCCACGGCCATGCCATGGCCGGCGTCGAGAAGCTCTCGGCCGCGGTGGATAACCTAGCTACGGCGCGCGAACGACGAAACAGAGAGGGGGAAACGGACGGAGAGCTCACGTAGACCCTGTAGAGGTGGACGGCGAGC
>NW_021302699.1:0-1116 GCF_002162155.2 Triticum dicoccoides
GGTCAGCGCTGCCCACAGCCTCCAGCATACTACAAACACCAGAAACTACTTGCAACTCCTGGACAGAGGACAAGGGTGATCAAGAAGCCGAGAGGGTCCATTGGTTTCGGGCCCAATGCGTGGTAGTAGCTGAATCATGGATCACAAACACAGAACTCAGTTCCTGAGGACGGCTGCAATGAGACAACCCACCATGTACTCCTACATGGCCTCTCACCGCTACCTTTACCAAATCGTGTTCACACGCTTAGCTCACACACCGTAGGACATGTTCACACACCTCTGATTCATCCCGGATGAATCAGACCTGACTCAACTCTAAGCAGTAGCAGGCATGACAAACAAGCAAGAATGAGTAGGCACAACAGGGCTCAAACAACTCCTACTCATGCTAGTGGGTTTCATCTATTTACTGTGGCAATGACAGGTCATGCAGAGGATAAAGGGGTTCAGCTACCGCAACAAGTAACAGATGAATCGGTGTTGTCCTAATGCATTAAAAGAGAGCAGGAGCGAGAGAGTAGGATTGTATCGGAATGAACAAGGGGGTTTTGCTTGCCTGGCACTTCTGAAGATAACATTGAGTCTTCATCAGTGTCAACGATCACATCGTCGGTACAACGTCTACCGAGGGGGGAACAACACCGGCAAACACAGAAGAAACACGATCAATGCAATGCACAATATGATGCATGCTATGACATGGCAATATGAATGTGTTTTGGGCTAATGCAACTAGCAACAGATTAAATGAAGTTGGTTTGAATACAAGATTCAAATTCAAACTCCATATGTGATTATTTAAATGCCCTTTAATTGATTTGTGCTAAACAGCAGCTATAAGTTGTTCTAACATGCATGAAAATAGTACAGATGGATAGATTGGATTTTTCTGATCATTTTTCATATATAATTTATCTCATTTGGAGTTACGGTTGAATTTCTATGATTTTTAGAAGTTTTTACAATTTTCTGGAATTTCCTGAATAATATTAAATCCAGAAATGATTATGGCGTCAGCACCACGTCACAGTGACGTCAGCAGGGTCAACTGGGCTGGCTCGGTCAAACCTGACGTGTGGGGGCCACACGTCAGTGACACAGGAGCTAATCCCG
>NW_021302700.1:0-4079 GCF_002162155.2 Triticum dicoccoides
CGCTCGAGTGGCCCGCGCTCCAGGTCCACCTGACCCGAGGCAGCTCCTACGGGCACCGGCAGAGAAGGTACTTGCCCCCGGTCCTCCTGACCGAGCAAGTGGCCTCCCTGGACTGGACATCCAGTCGCCAGGATAGACGATGCAACACCTTTCTCTTTCATAGTGAGATCACTCACAGCTTTGGTGACTTTGACCACCATACCTTCAGTAGCCTTTGAGATGTTTTTTCTACTATAGCCCGAGTACACAAGAGCTCTTCTACTAGCTGTATTTCCCTTCCAGTAAGCCTCTACACTGAGGTTTTTTGCAAAAACAGCTACTCTACTCTCTTTAGGAATCCTACAGAACCTTTCCGACATATGGCCTACAAGCCCACAACACTCACAATATGACGGCAACTTTTCATAACGAACATCAAAATAACGTTTTTCTTTGCTGCCTAGAGGAGTGAATTCTACTCTACTCTTGATTGGCTCGTGTAGCGGGACTTTCACACGAACACGCAAAAACTTTTCTACTATCATGTGATTTTGGTGTGAGACGGTTATCACCTCCCCAATTTGGCCCCCTAGAGACGAACCCACATCTTCAGTTTTAAGCTCAAATGGTAGATCACGAACCTGGGCCCAAATAGCCATGGTTCCAAGATCCACCTCCGCCGGGTTACCCTTGCCGTCGAACTCGGCGAAGATGATCCCATCCCGCTTATGGTGCCACGGTTGTGCCTTCAACACAAAGCGTTTGTCCACGTCGGCGCAGAAGTTCAGGATGAACCTCCCATCGTCGCTGTCCACCTCCTGGACGGTGACCTCGCCTTGCAGCCTCCAAGCCGACGAAGCACGAAGGTCATCAACTAGGACCTGCGGGTGAACTTGGAAAGGCGACAGAAATCGGCCCACCACCAAGAAACCCCTCACAGCCCTCCTGGCAGCCTCCAAATCGATGACCAGCGGTGAGCCATCCCCACAAGGCTGCCTGGACACCTTCATCTTCTCGCCCCCAGGTGAAGTAGTCAGAGAACCGCTCCCCATGATCGCCGGCACACTCCTCGATCGCTGACCCACCTCCCTCTCCGCCTCCCCCTTTCTCTCCATCTCTATCTCTCCCTTACTCACTAAATCAACTCGTACAGGGAAGGAACTCAAAAAGGAAAACAGAAAAGCTTGCTGTGTATGGAGAGTTGAAGACTCGAGACCCCCCCCCCTCTGCTGTAGATATAGTTCCTCCCCTCACCCAAATACGCCAGCAGCATGATGAGAATTGTGCATTTATCAAAAAATAAACGATCATAAATGGGCAGTTTCCAAAATAAAGAGGCACTAATTTCTCTTTTTTCCTTTAAAATACAGATAACATTCATCCCCTAATTTCCCTCTTTCTCTTTTATATCTCTCAGAGAAAGAATCTCTCTGTAATCCAACGCAATCACAGTAGTTTCCATACTAGTAGCATCCAAAATCGGACCCCCTACCCCAAACGGGGTCAAATCCTGAGAAACTATGTCCCTATTATATGGAAGTACCTCCGATATGTCGCCGTTGTCGCCGCCGGCTTCCACACTCCCCGCCAGATCAGTGGAGCTCCTCTCTGGCTTCATGCGCATCATCTCCTCCGCCCTCCTCTTCATCCGCTTCCAGCACCGTTTCCGGTTTAGAGATTGCCGGAGGATCCGCCTTGATGTGGCCTTGATTTCTTCCCAATCGAGATTGCCCACCGGGCCCCCGACGGAGATCCCCGCCCTACTGAGGACGCGAGGCTCCGTTGACTCCGCCTGGGACGCCGTTGTTGCCCGCCCCCTCCCGTTGGGGTCACGCGCCGCTGGGGCCTCCGCCGGATTCCCCGTCTCCATTACTCCCCTTTCTCTATCTCCGTCGCCGCCAGATCGCCAGGCGATCGCGGGAGCTTTTTTTTCCTTTTTTTCCCTCTCAACACGATGTTGTGCTCTTTGTTGACAGGTTGAGGCTTTTATTCTGGTGTAGGTGAACATGTGATTTGGGGAAGCTCTGTAGATCCAGTTACATTGCAGATTTGCCAGCTACACCATCTAAAAAACGGGCTGCTGATCTAGGTATATTCCTACTCGGCCTTGCCTTCATATGAAGCTTTCTTATGTCAACTCTTCTATTGATCAATTTTACAAGTAGGTGCACTGCGTTTGTATACAACAATCTGAATGTGGGAGGTTTAACTATTTTATTGTATTGCAAAAAATGGATCACGATGTTTTCTTTTTCTGAATCATGAATGGTGGGCTAGAGCCCCACCTGGATCGAGTGTTTCGGAATATGGTAATTAGATAAATGACCACCATCCCCATTACCAACTATCTCAGTGTTATTTCCATTTTCCTAATTAATGTATGAAAAAGAGGATCAATCAATTATTGCTTTCTCCCGTTGCAACGCACGGGCATGTTTGTTAGCTTGCTGCCTCCACCACTGGAATGCCCCTTCGCCGGAGGACAACCCTGGGTGTGCGTATTGGGCACAACCCATTGGAAAGTCCAGGGAACCGTTTCATTAAGGGAACCATTCCAGGTTCATTCAAAAAATGCCACGACCTGATTTACTTTCAGCAACCAGTTCATTAAGGACAGCAGATTTGAACTCTGAGCTTTCCTCTGTGGCTATTAATATCCCACCACATCACTTTCAGATTTACCATTAGGTCACTTTCCCATGCTGAGAGGATTTGTCATACCAAGAGGGTAAACGGAGAGACTTCCAGAGCATGGTCATGGTGTTGATCTGGTAAGAGCGGGACTTCCAAACTGAAGAGGTCAATGAATAATGTCGTATTCCAGAACCAGCAATGCCTTTCATGCACATGTTTTACCTAGACTCTGCAATTATAGTAAACAAGCCAATAGCATGGATTGATGATAATTGCAACCGCTTCTTTAAAGATTTATGCGCTCGACTAATAATTTCTAGATCATTTATGCATTTCTTTCATGTCACATCATGCAGCCAAACTATGAAACTGAGATATCACCAAAGATAAAAGAGTAATCTACACTAATGTTAGCTTAATGAATCAGTAATCCTTCCAACTTATAAGTAAGAACAACCTGAAAACATTGGTACTGCTCAATTGTTCTCCTGATGAAGTGTTCTTTTTTTTGTGAGGGTGATGAAGTGCTAACTATTAAGAATTACCAATCGCAAAATGATATGGGCTTGTTTACGACTAAAATCACCAATAATGTCCTGATATGCATGGAAATAAGCATATGTTAACTCCTGCCGACTTCAAGAACCACCACATAGTCACATAGTCCAGGTCAGTCTATATAAAAAAAATTGATTCTGATTTGATTTTCTTTCCCATGTTTATCAATTGTCTTTCATGTTTACTTATGTACACTGGTTGTAGCAAGTTCCAACAAATTTAAGAGCTATTCATGGCCTTTGCTTGCATGAAATTGTTTCCAAAATGAACAAATTCAACCTTGGACGCCTACTATTTACACACCACTATCGACTTTGATGTTTGTAGTTGTAGTATGGAAGAAAGAAATAATTTTATTTTATTTCTCCCCTGTCCTTGTGGCGACTGCCAACCTCCGTGCCATAGGCGCATCGACGCCTGCTCTCCTCGTGTTGTGCCGCCTGGGCAGTGGAGTTGGGATCCTTGGTGACGGATTAATCCTCGATGAAAGCGCGGGTACTATTACTGCAGATTTTTGTTGGGTGGATGATATTTGGGATTATTTTGCATGCGTGCAGATTGACGAGAATGTGCATATGGAGATTATGTATAGCTCGATCAAAGAGGTAAAATTACCAAATCCCGACTTGTCAGTCATCCGATAACTTTGTTGATTGTCAGTTATACATTTGATTCGTGGAATTTGAAGGTTCTGAGCTTGAAACTCCGAAGTACAGATATGCTACTCTGTTTTTCTAAAATAAATGATGATTGTAGATTTTAAAATTTTGCATCATGAATGCAACTCCGCCTATGTTGTCTCAACATAGCCGGTCCCAAGCCCGGGTAAAGGAGGAGGGTTGTGATAGGCTTGGCGAGCCAACGTAAAAACTCAGCCACTCTTATGGAGATGAAACCCAAAAAAAATT
>NW_021302701.1:0-748 GCF_002162155.2 Triticum dicoccoides
GCCCCAGATATAATTTCCATATTTGTATCCAACTCTTGCCGTCTCCGGCGCTAAGTTATATTTATTTCTCGGGATCGGGTTTTTGTCTCCGTGTGTTGTCTTCGTTTTCATGCATCTCATACCATGTCATCTCGTGCATCGCATTTGCATACATGTTCATCTCGTGCGTTCGAGCATTTTCCCCGTTGTCCGTTTTGCATTCCGGCGCTTCGTTCTCCTCCGGTGGTCATCTCTAGCTTTCTTTCGTGTTTGGGAATTAAACATTTCCGGATTGGACCGAGACTTGCCAAGCGGCCTTGGTTTACTACCGGTAGACCGCCTGTCAAGTTTCGTATCATTTGGACTTCGTTTGATACTCCAACGGTTAACCGAGGGACCAAAAAGGCCTCGTGTGTGTTGCAGCCCAACACCCCCCAAATTTGGCCCAAAACCCACCAAACTCTGCTCTATGCCCTAGAGCGTTCGATCACGATCGTGTGGGCGAAAACCGCACCTCATTTGGACTCTCCTAGCTCCACTTATGTCTATTTATAGACCCCCTCCTCCAAATCCCGGATCCCCTCGTCTCAAACCCTAGTTTTAAAAAAAAAACCTCCCCGCACCGACGGACACGTCCGCCCCCAGCCGGACGCGTCCGCCGCCGCGTCCCTCGTCCAACCGCCAATCGCCACGTGGGCGAGGCCCACATCCCCGCCGCCAGCCCGGATCGGGCCCTCCCCGGCCCGCAGTCTCCCCGCCGCCTCCTCCT
>NW_021302702.1:0-1225 GCF_002162155.2 Triticum dicoccoides
TGATAGAGGCGAGGGTGTCCCGATCTTTCGATGAGATGATAAGTATCGATTTGGTGGAGACGACTTTGATGATCCGACTACAAACGTGCACGACGTTGCGCCTTAGCAATCGCTAAACCAATCTCCTGAGGTTACTGACGATGCCGGAAACACGATCAGCCTGACCACGAAGGTCTATTCCTGCAAGCAATCGAAGAACGAGCAAGAATATGATAAAGCAATCTGAATATTGCAAATATATATGAGGTATTGATAATGGTGGGGATCCGTAAGCGGTCTTGGTCTGGTCGTTGGACACAAACAAAGTACACGAAGTTGCAGTGGCTAACTTTTAACTAAACAAATCCCAAGGAAAAGCTACTAGATGGATCTACTTATATAGGAGCAAGGGGTGGCGGCCAAGGAGGTGGGAGGACGTCCCAAGGCAGCCTAAAACTAAATCTAGGTCGTACAAGGCCAATTGGCCCAAGTGGAGGTGATGTAACACCTTTGGACTTGTAGTTTGACTCGGATTCTGCTGCAGCATCAGATTGTTTCGTCCACAACTCAACGCTCCGGACGAATTTGAGGGTGATTCCAATTGGGTTGGAAAGTGCACGAAATCTAGTTTCCAACAAAAAAAGAATCACCCAATTCGGAGTCCGTATGAAAAACTTGTGTGCGTTTTGAGTGAGGTATGTCTGTGCAGTCCGAATCTGAATCCAGAACGTGAGAGACTTGGACTCTATCTTCTCTTGGGCTAAAAGTGACGTGAGAAAACTTTTTGGACAGCAAATGAACATCTCTTTCTTCCTTATCTTCATATGTGGATTGTACAAATGTCCCATACACCTGCAATTAGACAAAACACAAAAGTGTGTGAAGTATTTTTGTTCTGGATAACATAAATAGATTATTGAATAGTTTGCACTAGAAATCACCTGACAAATATGCATATATGCAATATTTTTGGTCATATCCAAGGTAGTCATGTCCTCATCATCCTCCCCTTCTTGAAAATAAAGCCGTCCTCGGTGTTGCTTAATCTGAAATGTGGCTAACAAAAGAGACAAGGTGTACATGTTGTATATGTATATGTCATCCATTTTTACTTCCCTTGATTTTTGCATATATGACACATGAATAGATGAGTAACTTGCATAGTTCATAAAATCTAAAGCCAAAAAATTAGCACAAGAAGTAGAAGGCATGAAAATATTGCAACTCAGTTTGCACATATAAGTGA
>NW_021302703.1:0-1396 GCF_002162155.2 Triticum dicoccoides
GTGGTCGGTGACTGAGCTGAGCTCAGTCTCATACCTTGTAACATAGGCAAGAACCCCTTCTTGGACTGATCCATTCTGAATCTCTTCAAAATCTTATCAAGGTATGTACTTTGTGAAAGACCTATGAGGCGTCTCGATCTATCTCTATAGATCTTGATGCCTAATATATAAGCAGCTTCTCCAAGGTCCTTCATTGAAAAACACTTATTCAAGTAGGCCTTAATGCTGTCCAGAAATTCTATATTATTTCCCATCAGGAGTATGTCATCTACATATAATATGAGAAATGCTACAGAGCTCCCACTCACTTTCTTGTAAACGCAGGCTTCTCCATAAGTCTGCATAAACCCAAACGCTTTGATCATCTCATCAAAGCGAATGTTCCAACTCTGAGATGCTTGCACCAGTCCATAAATGGATCGCTGGAGCTTGCATACTTTGTTAGCGTTCTGAGGATCGACAAAACCTTCCGGCTGCATCATATACAGTTCTTCCTTAAGATGCCCGTTAAGGAATGCTGTTTTGACGTCCATCTGCCATATCTCATAATCATAGTATGCGGCAATTGCTAACATGATTCGTACGGACTTTAGCTTCGCTACGGGAGAGAATGTCTCGTCGTAGTCAATCCCTTGAACCTGTCGATAACCCTTAGCGACAAGTCGAGCTTTATAGATGGTAACATTACCATCCGCGTCCGTCTTCTTCTTAAAGATCCATTTGTTTTCTATCGCTCGCCGATCATCGGGCAAGTCTGTCAAAGTCCATACTTTGTTTTCATACATGGATTCTATCTCGGATTTCATGGCTTCAAGCCATTTGTTGGAATCCGGGCCCGTCATTGCTTCTTCATAGTTCGAAGGTTCATTGTTGTCTAACAACATGATTTCCAGGACAGGGTTGCCGTACCATTCTGGTGCGGAACGTGTTCTTGTGGACCTACGAAGTTCAGTAGTAACTTGATCCGAAGTACTTTGATCATTATCATGGTTTTCCTCTTCAGTTGGTGTGGGCATCTCAGGAACGGTTTCCTGTGCTGCGTCACTATCCCGCTCAAGAGGTAGTACTTCATCGAGTTCTACTTTCCTCCCACTTACTTCTTTCGAGAGAAACTCTTTTTCCAGAAAGCATCCGTTCTTGGCAACAAAGATCTTGCCTTCGGATCTTAAGTAGAAGGTATACCCTATAGTTTCCTTAGGGTATCCTATGAATACGCATTTTTCCGACTTGGGTTCGAGCTTTTCAGGTTGAAGTTTCTTGACATAAGCTTCGCATCCCCAAACTTTTAGAAACGACAGCTTAGGTTTCTTTCCAAACCATAATTCATACGGTGTCGTCTCAACGGATTTAGACGGTGCCCTATTTAAAGTGAATGTAGCTGTCTCTAGAGCGTATC
>NW_021302704.1:0-2755 GCF_002162155.2 Triticum dicoccoides
GGGTACTTGTCAATTTCTTGGTAGATCTCTTGTCTCTTGGTCCTCCAAGAAACAAAACTCGGTATCCTTATCTACCGCTGAAGCGGAATACATTGCCGCTGGTTCATGTTGTGTTCGATTACTTTGGATGACCCAAACTCTAAAAGATTATGGGATATATGTGAAACATGTTCCGTTGCTTTTTGACAATGAAAGTTCAATCAAGATTGCTCACAATCCCGTGCAACACTCTCAAACTAAGCATATTGAAGTTCATCATCATTTTATTCGAGATCACGTTGCCAAAGGGGACATTAATCTTTAGCATGTTCGTACCGACAAGCAATTGGCGGATATATTCTATAAACCACTTGATGAGAAAGTGTTTTGCAGGTTAAGAGGTGAATTGAACATCATTGATGCTTCAAACTTGGAGTAGGAACTCCATTTGGATGCATGCAAGACATGAGCCTATGACTAATCCTTGATATTTCTCTTATGAAGACAATCTTATGTCTTGGATATATTTGCACCTTGCATGTTATCTAACCCTTGTAGGTACTTGGATGAATCTAAATCTGTGAGATTGCAATTCACTCACATCTTGAGCAATCTCTACATCACCAAGTCTCTACACAACGGTGGTTGAAGACAAGGAAGCACCAAACCTTTCAACATATCCTTTGACAAAAAATTTATTGAGCTCCATGATTGTCATTTTGGATACACAAGTGCTCTTCCTTGCAAAAACTAACCCATGTAGGTAGCTTAACTCAAATTCCAAGTGGTGCTACCAACTCTTGATGAGCTGCATCAACCTTGAGCAACCCACATAAGTTCAACTACATGATCACGGTCAACACCACCACCCAAGGTATGTTATTCCATCTTAGAGAAGCTTTACACCAAGTCATCAGTCAAAGCAACTCGACAAGATGTGAATACATCGAGATGCTTAAACGAAAAATGGTAACACAATTTTGATCTTAAACGATGAGTATGACCTATAATCAAGTGTCCTCACTTGAATCCTAAGTCAATATAATCTAACATAGGTGACTTTGTCACCGACCAACTCTAGATGAAGTCGTATTGTGTCCTTTTCTGTGCTCTTGCATTTGTCCCATGCATATTTGCTTCCCGTTTCACACAAAAAGAAACTTCATCTAGATTTCTTTTCTGTTTCTGTGTGTTCCGCATTCCCTGGATCCAATTCATTGCAAATCTTTAAGTTAATTCCTTGCAAATCCTTGTGAGATCTTACTTGTCTAGTGAGCTGAGGTTACGAGTGTTTTCTCTGCGATGAAGTCGGTCATACTGGTCAAATGGCTTCGGTCCAACCGAAACCTATCGGTGCAACCGAAGCATACAACTCGGTGCCACCAATTTCACTACAGGAAAAACAGCTTGCCACTTGTTCCTGCTTTCCTTTTGCTCCAGCACCACTCAATGATTCTTGTCCTCTACTAGCATCACATTCGGCTTGCTGCTTTGCTCTATGACTCAAGGACCAAACACATTGTGACAAAAATCCAGAAGAACCCTTCTTGGAAATTGAAGTCGAAGGGGGAGAGAGGGATCACATCAAAGCTTAATCATTTCTATAGGGGGAGAAAATACTCAGGAGAGAGAGAGACCCCAGATGCTTGGTGTTCAAGAGGAGAGAAGTCACATGTCTTTAAGAGGGGAAAGACATGTTCATATTTGATTGTTTTAGCTCTGTTTCCTTTCCTTGCTCTGATTCTCTGTTCCCTATATTCTCCCAATATCCCATGATAGATTCAGGGGGAGCAAGACATCTAAGGGAAGGAAATCCTTGAATTCATTGCACATCTTTACCTTTGGGGACATGTCTATATCCAATGGAGTACTTAGTCCTCACTCTCTACATGTCATCCCAGTCTTAGTACTCTTGTGGTTTCCTTTGTTTGCTCTGGCTAGTAGGTGTATCTGTGTTATCTAACCTTGTTTACGCAGGTTCATTTCTTCCTCATCCAACTCAAGACCACAAGGTAAGTATATGCATCACAATCATGTGTATGAGGTTTTCTTGCTGATGTACATACCATTTGCAAGAAGGACTCATGAGCATGAAGGTACATTTCCCATATTCACATCATTTTGCTCTGATGCATATAGCCAAGATACATGTATCACATTGCTTAGCCTGTCATGCTTATGCATTCACATGCTCCTACATTCCATTTTTACATGTTTTTGTACATGTAGGGGGAGCCTATGCATGTTACATGTCTTTCCAAAGCTTTACTTGTTATTCTCTACTAGCAAAAGGGCCCATGCGTTGCAACGGGTGGAAAAATACCACAATCCCCTAACCCAATAACCATGACTGCGGACTCTAATAGGTTCAAGTCCTTTATTTCAACAAATGGCATCCCATCTGTATTGCCACTTATCCGCTTTCCACTCTCGTTGATGATGGCCTCAATGTTCAAACAATCACAACGCGTTTGAATGTTGTCAATTCTAAGACATCTCCCTCGGCATGATAAACATGTTTTTTTTAGATTTTGATCAGGCGTGCATGCACATTTAGTGTTTTTCGTCTCCCATACCGGTTTTTTTGGGTATTCATTTTCAATTCAGATCGGCATCGGTATGAAAAAAGATGGATCATAATAGTCACAAGAAAAGATGGATCATGTGCTATTGATTAAGGTTGCGTCCTAAATAGCATTTTAAAAATGGTTAACGGGTAAAATAACATCATATTCATATTCTACATATTCTTCTAATTAAATTTCATATATATATA
>NW_021302705.1:0-2755 GCF_002162155.2 Triticum dicoccoides
GGGTACTTGTCAATTTCTTGGTAGATCTCTTGTCTCTTGGTCCTCCAAGAAACAAAACTCGGTATCCTTATCTACCGCTGAAGCGGAATACATTGCCGCTGGTTCATGTTGTGTTCGATTACTTTGGATGACCCAAACTCTAAAAGATTATGGGATATATGTGAAACATGTTCCGTTGCTTTTTGACAATGAAAGTTCAATCAAGATTGCTCACAATCCCGTGCAACACTCTCAAACTAAGCATATTGAAGTTCATCATCATTTTATTCGAGATCACGTTGCCAAAGGGGACATTAATCTTTAGCATGTTCGTACCGACAAGCAATTGGCGGATATATTCTATAAACCACTTGATGAGAAAGTGTTTTGCAGGTTAAGAGGTGAATTGAACATCATTGATGCTTCAAACTTGGAGTAGGAACTCCATTTGGATGCATGCAAGACATGAGCCTATGACTAATCCTTGATATTTCTCTTATGAAGACAATCTTATGTCTTGGATATATTTGCACCTTGCATGTTATCTAACCCTTGTAGGTACTTGGATGAATCTAAATCTGTGAGATTGCAATTCACTCACATCTTGAGCAATCTCTACATCACCAAGTCTCTACACAACGGTGGTTGAAGACAAGGAAGCACCAAACCTTTCAACATATCCTTTGACAAAAAATTTATTGAGCTCCATGATTGTCATTTTGGATACACAAGTGCTCTTCCTTGCAAAAACTAACCCATGTAGGTAGCTTAACTCAAATTCCAAGTGGTGCTACCAACTCTTGATGAGCTGCATCAACCTTGAGCAACCCACATAAGTTCAACTACATGATCACGGTCAACACCACCACCCAAGGTATGTTATTCCATCTTAGAGAAGCTTTACACCAAGTCATCAGTCAAAGCAACTCGACAAGATGTGAATACATCGAGATGCTTAAACGAAAAATGGTAACACAATTTTGATCTTAAACGATGAGTATGACCTATAATCAAGTGTCCTCACTTGAATCCTAAGTCAATATAATCTAACATAGGTGACTTTGTCACCGACCAACTCTAGATGAAGTCGTATTGTGTCCTTTTCTGTGCTCTTGCATTTGTCCCATGCATATTTGCTTCCCGTTTCACACAAAAAGAAACTTCATCTAGATTTCTTTTCTGTTTCTGTGTGTTCCGCATTCCCTGGATCCAATTCATTGCAAATCTTTAAGTTAATTCCTTGCAAATCCTTGTGAGATCTTACTTGTCTAGTGAGCTGAGGTGACGAGTGTTTTCTCTGCGATGAAGTCGGTCATACTGGTCAAATGGCTTCGGTCCAACCGAAACCTATCGGTGCAACCGAAGCATACAACTCGGTGCCACCAATTTCACTACAGGAAAAACAGCTTGCCACTTGTTCCTGCTTTCCTTTTGCTCCAGCACCACTCAATGATTCTTGTCCTCTACTAGCATCACATTCGGCTTGCTGCTTTGCTCTATGACTCAAGGACCAAACACATTGTGACAAAAATCCAGAAGAACCCTTCTTGTAAATTGAAGTCGAAGGGGGAGAGAGGGATCACATCAAAGCTTAATCATTTCTATAGGGGGAGAAAATACTCAGGAGAGAGAGAGACCCCAGATGCTTGGTGTTCAAGAGGAGAGAAGTCACATGTCTTTAAGAGGGGAAAGACATGTTCATATTTGATTGTTTTAGCTCTGTTTCCTTTCCTTGCTCTGATTCTCTGTTCCCTATATTCTCCCAATATCCCATGATAGATTCAGGGGGAGCAAGACATCTAAGGGAAGGAAATCCTTGAATTCATTGCACATCTTTACCTTTGGGGACATGTCTATATCCAATGGAGTACTTAGTCCTCACTCTCTACATGTCATCCCAGTCTTAGTACTCTTGTGGTTTCCTTTGTTTGCTCTGGCTAGTAGGTGTATCTGTGTTATCTAACCTTGTTTACGCAGGTTCATTTCTTCCTCATCCAACTCAAGACCACAAGGTAAGTATATGCATCACAATCATGTGTATGAGGTTTTCTTGCTGATGTACATACCATTTGCAAGAAGGACTCATGAGCATGAAGGTACATTTCCCATATTCACATCATTTTGCTCTGATGCATATAGCCAAGATACATGTATCACATTGCTTAGCCTGTCATGCTTATGCATTCACATGCTCCTACATTCCATTTTTACATGTTTTTGTACATGTAGGGGGAGCCTATGCATGTTACATGTCTTTCCAAAGCTTTACTTGTTATTCTCTACTAGCAAAAGGGCCCATGCGTTGCAACGGGTGGAAAAATACCACAATCCCCTAACCCAATAACCATGACTGCGGACTCTAATAGGTTCAAGTCCTTTATTTCAACAAATGGCATCCCATCTGTATTGCCACTTATCCGCTTTCCACTCTCGTTGATGATGGCCTCAATGTTCAAACAATCACAACGCGTTTGAATGTTGTCAATTCTAAGACATCTCCCTCGGCATGATAAACATGTTTTTTTTAGATTTTGATCAGGCGTGCATGCACATTTAGTGTTTTTCGTCTCCCATACCGGTTTTTTTGGGTATTCATTTTCAATTCAGATCGGCATCGGTATGAAAAAAGATGGATCATAATAGTCACAAGAAAAGATGGATCATGTGCTATTGATTAAGGTTGCGTCCTAAATAGCATTTTAAAAATGGTTAACGGGTAAAATAACATCATATTCATATTCTACATATTCTTCTAATTAAATTTCATATATATATA
>NW_021302706.1:0-3117 GCF_002162155.2 Triticum dicoccoides
ATACATCTCCCGAATAGTGTCTCTCCATGGTGTTCCTTTGGAAATTAACTCGGATCGAGGAAGTATTTTCACCTCTCGATTTTGGGAAAGTTTCCAAAATGCTATGGGAACCCGTCTCTCCTTTAGCACCGCTTTCCACCCTCAGTCGAGTGGTCAAGTGGAATGCGTCAACCAGATTCTAGAAGACATGCTTCGAGCCTCTGTTATCTCATTCGGAATGGATTGGGAGAAGTGCCTTCCATTTGCCGAATTCGCTTACAACAACAGCTATCAATCTAGCTTGGGTAAAGCCCCTTTTGAAGTTCTCTATGGACGACGGTGTCGAACACCCCTTAACTGGTCAGAGACCGGGGAAAGACAATTCTTTGGCCCGGATATGATTCAGGAAGCAGAAGAACAAGTTCGCATCGTTCGTGAAAAGTTGAAAACAGCCCAATCTCGTCAAAAGAGTCAATATGACCGAAAACATAAGGCTATGACTTTCAGGTTGACGAGAAGGCTTATCTTCGGGTTACCCCTCTGAAGGGAACCCATCGTTTCGGTATCAAAGGCAAATTGGCTCCTCGTTACATTGGACCTTTTCGCATTCTCGCCAAACGAGGAGAAGTTGCCTACCAGTTGGAACTACCTCCGCACCTCTCCAGAGTCCACGATGTCTTCCACGTTTCTCAACTCAGGCATTGCTTCTCGGATCCTATCCGTGGAGTGGACCACGAAACGCTTGATCTCCAAGATAATCTTACATATCGAGAGTACCCCATTCGTATCCTCGATCAGGCCGAGCGTACCACTCGACGTCATAATATCAAGTTTCTCAAAGTACAATGGTCGCACCATTCTGAGGATGAAGCAACTTGGGAAAGGGAGGATCGTCTTCGACTTGAGTATTCCGCCTTCTTTCCGGAGGAACCCAAATCTCGGGACGAGATTCTTTTGAGTGGGGGTGAGTTGTCACATCCTAGTTAGCCATGCATTAGAGTGTTGCATCATGTTTACTCTTTCATCAGAAACCTGAAATGGGGATGACAGAACCCCCAGTCCCCTCTGAAACCAATTAGGGTTTACTAAAAAAATTTCAATGAACCTGAAATGCCCTTCTAAAATGCCCATCATTTTTGTCTTGGTTCAGAACCTCTGCCAAAAGTGGTGCACATTTTCCTAGGCCAGCTTAGGGTTTTTGAATTAAATCATAAATATTTGAATTTGGGCATTTAAAATTATATAAAATATTTAAATGCTCAAATATCTCCAAACTAAAATGTTTCATGTTGGAAATAATCCAACTATGGACCAGGAGTAGTTTGGTGATTTTAGGAGTAGCCTAAGTATTTTGTTTAATTCAACAAAGTTGCAGAAGTATTAAAAAAAACAGAAAACAGAAAGAAATGGAAAAACTTACCTGGCGCCTGCTCCCGGCCCACCTGCCGGCCCAGCCCAGCGCCGCTCCAGCGAGCTGCTTGCCGGCCAGGCAGGCAGGCAGGTGCCCGACGGCGACCGCAGCGCGCCCCACGCACCTGCTCGCCGCCTTGCCGCTCCCCGCGCCCGGTGACGTCGTGGACCGGCCTCCCTCGCTCCCCCGAACCCCCCAGACACCCCCTCTCCTCTCCAGCTCCTCCCCCTCGCGCTCCCCCGCCATGACCGACGCCACCATCGCCGTGCCTTCGTCGTAGCCGTGCTCCCCGCCGCCCGTGCGTCCTCTCATCGTGTCCAGGAGCTCCGCCGTTGTCCACTCCATCGAGCAAGCCGAGCCCCGAGCGCTCGCAACGCCCGAGTCCACCGCAACAACCTCGCCCGAACCGCCGTCGCCGGAGATCCCCTTCAACGCCGTCGTCGCTCCGGTCCATCTCCGGCCACACCAAGGGCTTCGTCGCACTCACTGTGAGCTTAGCCATCTTCCCCTTCCTTCCGTTCTTGCTCCCGAGCCGTGTAGCGACCTCCCGGAGCTCAACCGCACCCACCGCCGTGGAGCTCGTCACCGACGTGCTCCCGGTCATCCTCCGGCCACTCCCCGGTGTCCATCATGCTCACCGTGTCACTTAGCACCTAGCTAGCCACTCCCCGAGCCTCACCGACCCCTCTAGCGTCAAGTTCGTCTTCGGCCGAACCCCGGTGGCTGCCAAAGTCGTCGCCGGCGCCAACTCCGGCCACCCCGACTCCAACGGACTCCACCAAGAGCTGCGGCTTGTCCTCAGCTCCACTCCGATGGTCTCCGCGACCCATTTGGTGGCCGAAACGGCCAAAACCACTTCCGCCGCCACGTCGGGCTCGCCAGCGGCTAAACGCCGGTGCAGCCGACCCGGGTTTGACCACGGGTGGGCCCTGGTTGACTCCCCTGAGTCAATGACAGGTGGGGCCCAGCCCTGTTAATTAAACAGGTTTAGTTTTAATTAAACTTTAATTAATTTAATCACCCTGACATGCGGGACCCACTGTCAGGTTTGACCCGGACGTGTTCCGTTGACCTGCTGACGTCACACTGACGTCAGGCTGACGCAATAATTGATTTTCTGGAATTAATCTAATATAGGAAATTCCAGAATATAGTTTAAACTTCAAAAATTCATAACTTTTATTCTGTAACTCCAAATCAGACAAATTATATATGAAAAATGATCAGAAAAATCCAATCTATCCATCTGTACTAGTTTCATGCATGATTAAACAAGTTAACTTGATGTTTAATGCAGAACAAGGAAAAACACTTTAAAGGGCCATGTTTGAGTTTGAAATTTGAATCTTTGATTCAAATTGGTTCAAACCCTTCTGGTCTTAGCTGCATTAGCCCAACACACTCATATTGCTATGTTTCATGCATACATCATATTGTTGCACATTGTTTGGTGATGGTTGTGTATCGGTGTTCTTTGCGGCAGGATCTGCCTCCGAGGAGTATCGTGATTACCCTAACGAAGAACCGTATCAGTGCATCGAACCATCAGGCAAGCAACCAACCATTTGATCATATCGATACAATCCCATGTTCTCGCTCCTGCTCTCTTTTACTGCATTAAGACAACGCGTTTCAAACTGCTGTGTGCTACGGTAGTTGAACCCACTTCCTCTGCATGACCTGTCATTGCCACAATAACTAGATGAAACCCACTAGCATGTGTAGGA
>NW_021302707.1:0-623 GCF_002162155.2 Triticum dicoccoides
TAAAAGCAAAAAGAATTAAAAAATAAAGCAAAAAAAAAAAGAAAAGAAATAATGCAGAAAACAAAAGAAAAAAAACAACAATAAGTATTTTGTTGTAAGTAGAAAGAAAATAAAATAAATAAAGCAAGAAAGAAAACAAAAAAAACAAAAAAAGTGTTTTCAAATTTGAAAAGTAATGGCACTAACAGAAAGTTTATAATTTTCCTAGAACTAAAAGCAAAAAGAATTAAAAAATAGAGAAAAAAACAAAAGAAAATAAATAATGCAGAAAACAAAACAAAAAAAATAAAAATAGCAACAATAAGTAAGGAAAACAAAAAAAATGCCTCCTACTAGGCCCCCACGGCGTGAATACGACTTGAAACCCTACTATGGGCCAGGATTCAGGCCCGTAGTAGGCCCAAAAGGCCCATCAGGCAATGCAGTAGCAAGTAGGCCCGTAAGCCTGCAGTGGAGAGAATCTCGAGAGGGGTGCGGCAGTGGGGCTTATAAACCACTGCGCGCCCCTCTCAACTAGCGAGGTGGGACTAAACTTTGGCCGCGACGCGGGCAGCACAGGGGCCTTTGGTCCCGGTTGGTGGCTCCAACCGGGACTAAAGGGGGTGCATTGGTAACCGGTACCA
>NW_021302708.1:0-723 GCF_002162155.2 Triticum dicoccoides
AAGATGGGCACGAAATTTTTTTTGACCAATTTTTTTTTTTTTACTGTCCGGACCCAAAAACTGGAAACGGGTCAAAAAAAACTTCCTATAATGGCACCTGTCTCAAAACACTCAGAAACACCTAAAAGTAGGATAGCCAGAAAATTTTTCGAAAAATGCGTTTTCGAAAAATTTTGGGCCTAAACGGAGCGTGGCTACCCGACTCTTTTTTTTTTCCGAAACCTACTCCGGCAAGGAAACACGAATCGGAAACTAGATGGATCTCGGAAACAAACCTAATATGACAAGAACTCGGATTGGTGGTGGATATATGGTGGTAGATGGCAGCGGTGGTGGTATATGACAGCTGTGGTGGTATATGGATACGGATTCGAAGCGGTGGCGGATAAGCGGTGGTGGTAGATGGCAGGGGTGATGATGATGGTGCGGCGGCGGCGTGACAACTTATGACCAGAACTCGAAACTCTAAAAGACTAGACTCTAAGACCAGCAACTAGACACGACGATGCAACCGCAAATTCAACAAAGCAAAACCCTAAAAAGATTATGCAAAGGCTCAGATTGGTTCGGATATGATGAACTAACCCTAATTTTTTTTGTGGCTTTTTCGTGGACTGTAGGTATGAAGAACAGACTCGATCTAAACTACGAAAAACTGTAAAATCTCACCGAGCAACCTGGAAATCTGATACCACTTGATAGAGGCAAAGGTGTCCCGTCTTT
>NW_021302709.1:0-1393 GCF_002162155.2 Triticum dicoccoides
ATCTTTCGATGAGATGATAACTATCGATTTGGTGGAGACGACTTTGACGATCCGACTACACACGTGCACGACGTTGCGCCTTAGCAATCGCTAAACCAATCTCCTGAGGTTACTGACGCTGCCGGAAGCACGGTCAGCCTGACCACGAAGGTCTATTCCTGCAAGCAATCGAAGAACGAGCAAGAATATGATAAAGCAATCTGAATATTGCAAATATATATGAGGTATTGATAATGGTGGGGATCCGGAAGCGGTCTTGGTCTGGTCGTTGGACACAAACGAAGTACACGAAGTTGCAATGGCTAACTTTTAACTAAACAAATCCCAAGGAAAAGCTACTAGATGGATCTACTTATATAGGAGCAAGGGGTGGCGGCCAAGGAGGTGGGAGGACGTCCCAAGGCAGCCTAAAACTAAATCTATGTCGTACAAGGCCAATGGGCCCAAGTGGAGGTGATGTAACACCTTTGGACTTGTAGTTTGACTCTGATTCTGCTGCAGCATCAGATTGTTTCGTCCACAACTCAACGCTCCGGACGAATTTGAAGGTGATTCCAATTGGGTTGGAAAGTGCACGAAATCTAGTTTCCAACAAAAAAAGAATCACCCAATTCGGAGTCTGTATGAAAAACTTGTGTGCGTTTTGAGTCAGGCATGTCTGTGCAGTCCGAATCTGAATCCAGAACGTGAGAGACTTGGACTCTATCTTCTCTTGGGCCAAAAGTGACGTGAGAGAACTTTTTGGACAGCAAATAAACATCTCTTTCTTACTTATCTTCATATGTGGATTGTACAAATGTCCCATACACCTGCAGTTAGACAAAACACAAAAGTGTGTGAAGTATTTTTGTTCTGGATAACATAAATAGATTATTGAATAGTTTGCACTAGAAATCACCTGACAAATATGCATATATGCAATATTTTTGGTCATATCAAGGTAGTCATGTCCTCATCATCCTCCCGTTCTTGAAAATAAAGCCGTCCTCGGCGTTGCTTAATCTGAAATGTGGCTAACAAAAGAGACAAGGTGTACATGTTGTATATGTATATGTCATCCATTTTTACTTCCCTTGATTTTTGCATATATGACACATGAATAGATGAGTAACTTGCATAGTTCATAAAATCTAAAGCCAAAAAATTAGCACAAGAAGTAGAAGGCATGAAAATATTGCAACTCAGTTTGCACATATAAGTGAAGCTCTTATTCATTTCAAAAGATTGACAATGTTCATCATTAAACCATCCCAACATTGGTGAATAAACCTTACTTGCATCAAATTTACATGCTACAACATGCTTAAATAAGCAAACATGCAATAAGTCATTCAACACAGAATCATCACCAAGATTAGAGGTCATATCAAAATGATTAAACATTGGTTCTTTT
>NW_021302710.1:0-1857 GCF_002162155.2 Triticum dicoccoides
CTTTAAGTCAACTTATTACATTGGTGTTAAAATTTACATGTACGAATTCATGTTAAGCTCTGCATTTTTATTCTCTTGCCAAGTCTCCTGCCATTACTATTGATTTTCGCTATAACAGTTGAAGTCATTATGAATCTGGTTTTTGTATTCTTTTCAAACTTGCAATGTTAACAGTGTTTATATATTTCTTATGCATCTCTAATGCTATTAATGAACATATTTCTTATGCATTCTTTTTGAAACTTGCAATGTTAACAGTGTTAACATATTTCATATGCATCTCTAATGTTACCAATGGATGTAAGGACTGATATGTTGCTCCCACCTACATCACTGTTTTTTGCAAGCACCGTTTCTTTCTGTTGCAATATTAATTTGGATCTTTCAATTGTGAAGTGCCATCTTCTGCACTTTACTCTATAGGCACAATGGTACTAATTTGTGTTCAATCTCAGTATGAAATTTATCTGAATTCTGTATAGCTTGCATAGTGCCTGGGTTCATTAGCGCATTCTATTATTATTTGTGTAGATCTTCCATATTATCATTAGCAAGATGAAGCCTGTCAAGTATTGGCCACTACTATCTGCATTAGCTTCGCCTCAGAAAATACCCTTTTCACTGGGAAGGAGAAAGCATTAATTCTTAGTAATGGTCAGCTATAAGCTACCGTAGATGTTCTTTGATTAATAAAGACAATGGCCTACTTATCGATGTTTGCAGCGCTTCATTCCCAATTGTCTGTTATCTCATTATTTTTATGAGCAGCTAACATTGGTTGCAATACTTAATCTTGCCGATATGAACTACTTGGCTATAGTTATAGAACTTAGGTACTTATGCTTTGTACTGAACTTGATGCAATCGCGTTCAAATTAGTTGTCCTGAGCAAGCACTATGCATTGCTTTTGGTACATTTTTGCCTGTATGCTTTGGAGTAAAATTGTAGGTCAATTATCTTGGGAACAATACCTTGCTTTTGGTATATCCTTTATCTCTATGCTCTATGCTAAACTCAGTTATCCAGGGCAGTAGCTGCATTACTTTCATTATAACTTTAATGTTTGTTGTCTGTACAAAACTCATTTAGCTCGACCAATTACTGTAATACTGTAATATCCTTTGGATGTACTCCCTCTGTCTCAAAATAAGTGTCTTAACTTTAGTACAATTTTTTGTACTAAAGTTAAGACACTTATTATGAGACGGAGGGAGCATATAATTCCTTTGCTGTATTGGAGCTTAGACGTTGGGTCACTGTGCTGAGCCAGGCACCGGTGCGCCAAGGCGCACTGGATATGAACCACGATGGCCCATGGTCTGCCCTTGATGCGTCTTGCCACTTCTTCAAAGCTTTGCTTTGCACTCAAAAAGAAAAATCTACCCTGGCTGCTCCTACAGCGCTACATTTGCTAAGATTGGGAGATTTAAATTAAAATGTCTAGCAATATTTCATGTTTAATATGGAATTGTTAGAGTAAATCGATATTGATACATCGACAATGACTTTGAATCTATGAGTATCAGACGAAAGGTAATATACAAAATTTATTTTGTCACGACAATTGGATTTGGACGCACTTAAGTGTTTACTAGTAACACTGTCTATATTATTTTAATGATTGTGCGCCCTGGTTCTAGTTTCGTCATGGGCCTCCATAATCTTAGGACCGGCCATGTCCTCCTCACTTCTTCCGCGCGCGCAGCCAGCTAGATCGCTCGATCGATCGCCAACGGAAGGAAGGAATGATGGATCCTTGGAGAGCAACTAGTTGGCGAGCTCTTCTTCAGGAGCCTCCCAACGATCACTTGGGTGTGGGCTGAGAGCGCGTCACTTGGCGCGCTCTCAGCCGCCGC
>NW_021302711.1:0-1016 GCF_002162155.2 Triticum dicoccoides
GTTGGATTCCCGTTGGAGTCCACTTCAGTAACTTCCTCCTTGAGGGTGCGGAGCACGATCGGGCGCCGGTCCTTCCGTTGCCTCTTCGGCTGGCTGCTATCTATGCGTGCGCCGCCATCATCAGTGGTGGCATCCTCGGCGGCACCATCAGTGGTGGCATCAGTGTGGTCATCCTCGGCGGCACCATCCGTGGTCTCAGGATCGGTGGGGAAGGCGGCGGCCTCATACAAGTGAGGTTGTTCCTCCATCTCCTGGGACAGCTCCCAGAATGCCTTGCCGCCCGAACCCCCGGCCTCATCGTTGTGGGCCATGTTTCTCTCTAAATAGAAACAAAGTTTGGTCAAAAAGTTGGTTATTGTCAAGGAACAAGATCATGGTCTCATCATTTAGGGTTTGTCGACACCGAGGCATCCTAAAATCTAAGCTTTTATCATTGAGGGTTTTTCGACGCCAAGGCACCCTAAAAGCCTAACTTTTCATCATTTCAGTTTTTATCGACACCGAGGCACCCTAAAAGCCATGCATTAGTCACAAGTACGCCGGGGCACTTGATCCAATGAAATACCCATGATAGTTCAAAAAGTACCCATGAAATACAATCGAGAAATGAAGGCTACGATTTAAATACAATCGATCTTAGCTAGCTATCTGTTCACAATCTTCTTGCCCTTCTTTTTCGCAAATGGAGTTCTTCTGTGGAACGGACGTCCTTTAGGTAGGGTGGTCCTGCTTCTTCTTGTGGTGTATGCTGCTACTTCATCATCGTCGTCATGTTCGATCCTCGGGTCGCCGTACTTGTCGAAGTCTTGCTCATTGGCTACTCCATCCATTCCGATGATCTTCCTTTTGCCTCTCCTCACGACAACACGACTGGGCTTTGGCGGGTCGGTAATGAAGAAGCATTGGTCCACTTGGGAAGCCAGTACCCATGGCTCATTTTTCGCGGTGACGTTTGCGCCCGCGGTCTTGGATTTGGCTTCGGGTATAACCATGGTGGTGAAATACCGGTCTTCTTT
>NW_021302712.1:0-5896 GCF_002162155.2 Triticum dicoccoides
AACTCAACAGAAATAAATGACTCTCTAAAACTTCCGGGTTGTCTCCCTGGCAGCGCTTTCTTTAAAGCCATTAAGCTAGGCATATAGTGCTCAAGTAGTGAATCCACCCGGATCCCAAGGTATATCAAAGCCAATTTGAATCAACAATGATTTGGCATTTAGTAGAGAGCACAAGGTAACATATATCATGTAATGATGAAGTCTAACTCTCTTCCTATGCATCGGCATGTCATAAAAGAACAATTCATGCACACAAAGTAAAGGCCAATGCATAGTATAAACAATTTCTTGCAATTTTATCATGTGGGAAACATAGAGAGGTGGAGATATAGTTCCTCTCTCATAATAATTGCAAGTAGGAGCAGCAATCACATGCATATTATATTTATCAAAAACATCATCTGCAACGGTAAAAGGCAACCCATCAATGTAATCCTTAATAAGTGCAAACTTCTCCGATATAGTGTAGTTTGCAGAATTCAAAAAGATAATAGGACTATCATGCGTGGGTGCAATAACAACAATTTCATGTTTAACATAAGGAACTATAGCAAGTTCATCTCCATAAGCATAATTCATATTGGCATCTTGGCCACAAGCATAGCAAGCATCATCAAAAAGGGATATTTGAAGAGAATCAATGGGATCATAACAGTCATCATAGCAATCATCCTTCGGTAAGCACGAAGGGGAATTAAACAATGTATGAGTTGAAGAGTTACTCTCATTAAAAGGTAGGCACGGGTGATCAATCCGCTCTTCCTCCTTTTGTTCTTCGCTCTCCTCCTCATCTTTTTCATCCGATGAGCTCGCAGTTTCATCAATTTCTTCTTCCATAGACTCCTGCAAAATATTAGTCTCTTCTTGTACAGCGGAGTATTCCTCAATATATGGTTCAACATAGGGATTAGAAGCATAATTATCATAGCAATATTTAAGTACGGTAAAATTTTCAGATTTGTGAAAAGTAGCATCATACTTTTCAATCAAAGAAGCAATTTCATAAGCACCCTTAAAAGCAACAAATTCTTCAATTTGTTGAACATCATAGTAACTATAAACACCTTTAGCATACGAAGATATGATTACATTATCACTAAACACACATTGGTAGGGAAGGTGTTTCTTAGGGTTTTCAGAACAACAAGTAAAATCATATATTTCACATAAATTCCAAGCATAACATTGCAAACAATGAATTTGACCCAATAGAATTTTCCCTTTTTCAGATATTCGGTGTCACACATAACAAGCATGCTCATCTAAAGATTTTCCCTCAACTAAGCTAGTTGGGGTTTCAGGACGAGCGCATAGGGATCGAAGATGATCCAAGTAATAAGCTTCAGCAGTGTGATAGATTTTGATTGGTTCTTCAACCATTGGTTCAGTAGGTACAACAATTTTTTTTGGTATTTTGCGTTTCCTACCCATGACTAAAGATAGAAAACAACTAAGAACAACAAATAAAAATTACTTAGTGATAAAGCAAACAAGCACACACGAGAATATTCACCCCACGCTATTGCTCCCCGGCAACGGCGCCAGAAAAAGGTCTTGATAACCCACAAGTATAGGGGATCAATTGTAGCCTCTTTCGATAAGTAAGAGTGTCGAACCCAACGAGGAGCTAAAGGTAGAACAAATATTCCCTAAAGTTCTATCGACCACCGATACAACTCTACGCACGCTTGACGTTCGCTTTACCAAGAACAAGTATGAAACTAGAAGTACTTTGTAGGGGTTTTTGGATAGGCTTGCAAGAAAGTAAAGAGCGAGAAAATAAAAGCTAGGGGCTGTTTAGATGAAGACACAACTAAATTGCTTTTAGTAGAGAGCTTTTGTCAACAAGAAGGTTATTTGTCCCTAGGCAATCGATAACTAGACCGGTAATCATTATTGCAATTTTATTTGAGGGAGAGGCATAAGCTAACATACTTTATCTACTTGGATCATATGCACTTATGATTGGAACTCTAGCAAGCATCCGCAACTACTAAAGATTCATTAAGGTAAAACCCAACCATAGCATTAAAGCATCAAGTCCCCTTTATCCCATACGAAAACAACCTACTTACTCGGGTCTGTGCTTCTGTCACTCACGCCACCCACCATAAGCATATTGCAAACCCTACAGCGGGAATCCCTCATGCTTGCGCGACACGAAGAGCACCATAGGACAGCACCAATAATAAAACATACAACTCAAACCAATCACGATCATCAAATAGCCATTAGGACAAAACATATCTACTCAAACATCATAGGATAGCCATACATCATTGGGAAATAATATATAGCGTTGAGCACCATGTTTAAGTAGAGATTACAGCGGGTAAGAGAGAGGTTACACCGCTGCATAGAGGGGGGAAGAGTTGGTGATGATGGCGGTGAAGTTGTTGGTGAAGATGGCGGTGATGATGATGGCCCCGGCAGCGCTCCGGCGCCACCGGAAGCAAGGGGGAGAGGGCCCCCTTCTTCTTATTCTTCCTTGACCTCCTCCCTAGATGGGAGAAGGGTTTCCCCTCTGGTCCTTGGCTCCCATGGCGTGGGAGGGGCGAGAGCCCCTCCGAGATTGGATCTATCTCTCTGTCTCTCTCTGTTTCTGCGTTCTCTCCTGGCTCTGTTTCACCGTTTCGTATATATATGGAGATCCAACTCCGATTGTCCTGAAACCTTCGCCGTGATTTTTTTCTGAATATTAGCTTTCGTGCGGCAAAAGAAGAGCGTCAACCGCCTTACGGTGGGCTCACAAGGGTAGGGGGCGCGCCCTAAGGGGGGTGGCGCCCCCCTGCCCCGTGACCACCTCGGGCACTGGTTCGCGTTGATCTTCCTTCCGAATTTTCCATATTTTCCAAAAATAAGTTCCGTCCGTTTTTATCCCATTTGGACTCTGTTTGATATGGATATTCCGCGAAACCAAAAACATGCAACAGACAGGAACTGCCACTGGGCATTGGATCAATATGTTAGTCCCAAAAAGAATATAAAAAGTTGCCAAAAAGTATATGAAAGTTGAATAATATTGGCATGGAACAATCAAAAATTATAGATACAACGGAGACGTATCATACATACCCTCAGCCCCGAGGGAGAACTACTCCCTCCTCGTCATGGAGAGCACTGAGATGATGAAGATGGCCACCGGGGAATGATTGCCCCCTCCGGCAGGGTGCCGAAACGGGTCTAGATTGGTTTTCGGTGCCTACGAAGGCTTCTGGCGGCGGAACTCCCGATCTATTCTCTGCTCTGGAAGTTTTAGGATACGTAGGTATATATGGGTGAAAGAGTTACGTCAGGGGACTGAAGGGGGGCCACGAGGCAGGGGGCGCGCCCTAGGGGAGTGGGCGCGCCCCCCACCCTCGTGAGCACCTCCCTTCTTTCCTGACGTGCACTCCAAGCTTTTCCGGTAGCTTTCCTTCCAAAAATAACTTCTCTAGTTGATTTCGTTCCGTTTCGACTCCGTTTGATATTCCTTTTCTTCGAAACACTGAAATAGGCAAAAAAAACAACAATTCTAGGCTGGGCCTCCGGTTAATAGGTTAGTCCCAAAAATAATATAAAAGTGGATAATAAAGCCCAATATTGCCCAAACAGTAGATAACATAGCATGGAGCAATCAAAAATTATAGATACGTTGGAGACGTATCAAGCATCCCTAAGCTTAATTCCTGCTCGTCCTCGAGTAGGTAAATGATAAAAATAGAATTTTTTATGCAGAGTGCTACTTGGCATAATTTCAATGTAATTCTTCTTAATTGTGGTATGAATATTCAGATCTGAAAGATTCAAGACAAAAGTTCATATTGACATAAAAATGATAATACTTCAAGCATACTAACTAAGCAATTATGTCTTCTCAAAATAACATGGCCAAAGAAAGTTCATCCCTACAAAATCATATAGTTTAGTCATGCTCCATTTTCGTCACACAAGAATGCTCTCATCATGCACAACCCCGATGACAAGCCAAGCAATTGTTTCATACTTTAGTAATCTCAAACCTATAGACTTTCACGCAATACATGAGCGCGAGCCATGGATATAGCACTATGGGTGGAATAGAATATGATGATGGGGGTTATGTGGAGAAGACAAAAAGGAGAAAGTCTCACATCAAAGAGGCTAATCAATGGGCTATGGAGATGCCCACCGATCGATTTTAATGCAAGGAGTAGGGATTTCCATGCAACAGATGCACTAGAGATATAAATGTATGAAAGCTCAACAAAAGAAACTAGTGGGTGTGCATCCAACTTGCTTGCTCACGAAGACCTAGGGCACGTGACGAGGCCCATTGTTGGAATATACAAGCCAAGTTCTATAATGAAAATTTCCCACTAGTATATGAAAGTAACAAAACAAGAGACTCTCTATCATGAGGGTTATGGTGTTAATTTGAAGCACAAGTGTGGCAAAGGATAGTAGATTGTCCCTTCTCTCTTTTTCTCTCATTTATTTAATTTTTTTCTAGGCCTTCTCTTTTTTATGGCCTTTCTCTCTTTTTTGGGCCTTCTATTTTTTATGGCCTTTCCTCTTTTTTTTTATATTCGTCACTTGGGACAATGCTCTAAGAAATTATGATCATCACACTTCTATTTATTTACATCTCAATGATTACAACTCGATACTAGAACAAAGATGACTCTATATGAATGCCCCCGGTGGTGTACCAGGATATGCAATGAACCAAGAGTGACATGTATGAAATAATTATGAACGGTGGCTTTGCCACAAATACTATGTCAACTACATGATCATGCTAAGCAATATGACAATGATGAATGTGTCATGATAAACTGAACGGTGGAAAGTTGCATGGCAATATATCTCGGAATGGCTATGGAAATGCCATAATAGGTAGGTATGGTGGCTGTTTTGAGGAAGATATAAGGAGGTTTATGTGTGAAAGAGTGTATCATATCACGGGGTTCGGATGCGCCGGCAAAGTTTGCACCAACTCTCAATGTGAGAAAGGGCAATGCACGGTACCGAAGAGGCTAGCAATGATGGAAGGGTGAGAGTGCGTATAATCCATGGACTCAACATTAGTCATAAAGAACTCACATACTTATTGCAAAAATCTACAAGTCATCAAAAACCTCAGCACTACGCGCATGCTCCTAGGGGGATAGATTGGTAGGAAAAGACCATCGCTCGTCCCCGACCGCCACTCATAAGGAAGACAATCAAATAACACCTCATGTTTCAAATTTGTTACATAATGTTTACCATACGTGCATGCTACGGGACTTGCAAACCTCAACACAAGCATTTCTCAAATTCACAACTACTCAACTAGCACGACTTTGATATTATTACCTCCATATCTCAAAACAATCATCAATCAAACTTCTCTTAGTATTCAATACTCTTATATGAAAGTTTTTACTATTCTTGGATGCCTAGCATATTAGGATTATTTAAGAAAATTACCATGCTGTTTAAAACTCTCAAAATGATATAAGTGAAGCGTGAGAGTTCATCTATTTCTATAATACCACCACCGTGCTCTAAAAGGATATAAGTGAAGCAATAGAGCAACAACAAACTACTTCGGAAGATATAAGTGAAGATCAATGAGTAGTCAAATAATTATGCAACTATGTGAAGACTCTCTAACATTTAATAATTTCAGATCTTGGTATATTATTCAAACAGCAACCAAAACTAAATAAAATAACATGACGCTCCAAGAAAAACACATATCATGTGGCGAATAAAAATATAGCTCCAAGTAAAGTTACCAATGAACGAAGACGAAAGAGGGGATGCCTTCCGGGGCATCCCCAAGCTTAGGCTCTTGGCTATCCTTGAATATTACCTTGGGGTGCCTTGGGCATCCCCAAGCTTAGGCTCTTGCCACTCCTTATTCCATAGTCCATCGAATCTTTACCCA
>NW_021302712.1:6307-12026 GCF_002162155.2 Triticum dicoccoides
AACTTGAAAACTTCACAACACAAAACTTAAAGTAGAAAACTCGCGAGCTCCGTTAGTATAAGAAAATAAATCACCACTTCAAGGTACTGTAACGAACTCATTCTTAATTTATATTTGTTTTAAACCTACTGTATTCCAACTTCTCTATGGTTTATAAACTATTTTACTAGCCATAGATTCATCAAAATAAGTAAACAACACATGAAAAACAGAATCTGTCAAAAACAGAACAGTCTGTAGTAATCTGAATCAAACGTATACTTCTATAACTCATAAAATTCTCAAATAAATTTCTAGACCTGAGGAATTTATCTATTAATCATCTTCAAAAAGAATTAACTTCTCCAAATAAAAATGGCAGAAATTTTCGTGAGCGCTAAAGTTTCTGTTTTTGACAGCATGATCAACAAGACTTTCCCCAAGTCTTCCCAACGGTTCTACTTGGCACAAACACTAATTAAAACATAAAAACTCAATAATAACAGAGGATAGATAAATTATTTATTAGTAAACAGGAGCAAAAAGCAATGAACAAAAATAAAGTTGGGTTGCCTCCCAACAAGCGCTATCGTTTAACGCCCCTAGCTAGGCATGATGATTTCAACGATGCTCACATAAAAGATAAGAATTGTAACATAAAGAGAGCATCATGAAGAATATGACTAACACATTTAAGTCTAACCCACTTCCTATGCATAGGGATTTTGTGATTAAACAACTTATGGTAACAATAATCAACTAGCGTAGGAGGGCAAAACAAGCATAACTTCAAAATTTTAAGCACATAGAGAGGAAACTTGATATTATTGCAATTCCTACAAGCATATATTCCTCCCTCATAATAATTTTCAGTAGCATCATGAATGAATTCAACAATATAACCAGTACCTAAAGCATTCTTTTCATGATCTACAAGCATAGAAAATTTACTACACTCCACATAAGCACGATTCTTCTGATTCGGAATAGTGGGAGTATCATAAGAGACTCGAATATTATAAATTATTTCCACATTAAAAGAGTAATGTTCAGAAAAGGGGTAACCATAATCATGACAAGTTTTATAAATATAATCCTCACTACTTTTTATAGCATATGTATCATCACAATAATTATCATAAGTAGGGGGCATGTTGTTATCATGGGACAATTCCATTTCTCCCCCTAACTTGAAACCACACCTGGCATTTACCCCTAGATTTCGCGTATGCTCAAAAATACCCCTCTTCTGTCAAAGCTTCTTATAGAAATACCCTTCCGTACCATTTCCGTGTGGTCAAAGGCGTTTGACCGACTGCGGGACATTTTCTGGCCAGTTTTACCCCTCTGCGTGTATGACACTTACAGGTGGGACCTACCCTAGAAAAAGAAAAGGAAAAACTCTCTCTATCTCTATCTCACCCCCTCTCTCACTTACAGGTGGACCCGCCAAAAAATAAAAGAAAAAAGAAAAACTTTATTCTCTCTTACCTCTCTGTGTCTCTCTCTCACCTCCGGCGGCGGCCAACAACAGACGACGGTGGCCAGCATTAGGCTCACCGGCGTGGTCCCGCTGCGCTCAATTCCGCGTAATCATCCATTAATTGACCACTGTTTGGCGTGAGGACAGACACCGGAAGAAGCACCCCGACGGAACCCACACACGGTTCATGTCGTCGCCGCATCATCTCATGCACGCGTGACCAACGACAGCCTCAAGCCTCTGTAGCATGCCCATTAGATTGAGCACTTCCCGATTTGTTTTCCAGCGGGACAAATTAGACCAAGGCACCCGAAATCGATGGCTCACTCGTTGTCTTCCCCAACTCCTGTGGAGTGCGGCCGCTGCCCGATCTCCTCTACCCATGAATCTAGGAGGATTCCCCCAAGTTACTTAGCTCCAAGACAACCTCCCGAATGTCCTGGTGAGCCCTCAATCTTCCCTGCATCCTCGATAACCTTCCCCCATGAGCACCACCCGTCACCGCCGCTCAAGCTCACCGTCGCCCATCCCCCGGCCACCCTACAGTCTCGGGCCACCTCAGTCTAGTTCGTCTTCACGCCCGCAGCCTCGCAGGGCCACTCTGAAGCCCATAGACCTCTCCGGCATCCTCCCGTTCCGCCGTACGTCGCAGTTGTACCTTCGTGCATGCGCCGGCGTTTAGCCACTGTTGTTAAAAAGGTATTTAGGCTAACCCTCGAGGTAAGTGTTCCACTGACCCATGGGCCCTTTACTAACTATAAAACAGTTAGAAAGAATGACATGTGGGCCTCCAAAATCTAATTTGACCAGTCCCTATTGACTGGTCTAACTTTAACTTAGTTTTGGACAAAGCACATGGTCAAACCCCTTTGACCTAACAGAAACGTCGCCGATGGGTATTTCTATAACACCACCTAACAGAAGAGGGGTATTTTTGAGCATACTCGAAATTTAGGGGTAAATGCCAGGTGTGGGTTCAAGTTAGGGGGATAAATGGAATTGTCCCTATTATCATTATAAATTTTCATATCAAAACTTGGGATACTAAAAATATCATCTTCATTAAGCGTAGCATCCCCAAGCTTGGGGAAAACATTAATTGCAGCAAATATATTCTCAAAAACATCATCTTCATCAAACATAGCTTCCCCAAGCTTGGGCCTTTTCATATTATAAGCATAATCACTCTCATCATTAATAGGATGGATAGCACCAATAGTATAGCAATTATCATATTCTTCCAAGCAAGTGCCAAAAAGATTTTCAAGATCATAAGAAGTATCATTAATTATCTTCCACAATTATATTTTCATGAGGCACAATAGTAATAGGAGCAGCATTATTTGAGAGAGATATCTTTTTACCTCTCTTCCTTTTTATTTTCTTCTTCTTCACCACATCATGTGTGGGTTCAATCCTCTTTTTAGAGCTCCTTATTAATGATATTGGTTGAATAGAAGGCTCCTCCTCGTTACCTGATTCATCATAAGAAATAATAGGAGGATATTGGGAAGTCTCTTCCTTTTCATTAGTATTCTCCTCATCTTCTATTTGTTTTCTTTTCTTTATGTAATTGGCAATATAAGGATTTTCAATGCAATTCACCGCATAATACATATAAATTTCCTCTAGATCAAAATGAAGAACTTTATCAAGGGCAAATTTTGGAATATCCTTAGTTATACGTTTCATTTCTTCATAACCCAAGAGCAAACTAAGTTCATTATGATTTGCAAGGGAAATCAAGTCATCACAATTTTTGGACACGATACGATCATGAAACAATTTGCATTAGGTATTGAAATGATCATGTTCATTGCAAAGCTCACAAGTATGGCCAATAAAATTTAAATTTTCAGCACATTCATCTAGCTCTTCTTGCAACAATTTGGTTTATAAATACTTATGCCTCTTGCAATATATATCTTCCCTATTTGGTGTATACTTGCAAACCCAATGCACTCCACAAAAATTGACATGTTTATAGGAGAAATTTTCATCATAACTAGTGCAATCATCATTAGTTTCATGGATGTTCAAAGAATTCGTACTAACAACATTTCAATCATGCTCATCATTCAAAGATTTAGTGCCAAACATTTTAATGCATTCTTCTTCTAACTCTTTGGCACAATTTTCCTTTCCATCATACTCACGAAAGATATTAGAAAGATGAAGCGTAAGAGTCAAACTCAATTCCATTTTTTATAGTTTTCTTTTATAGACTAAACTAGTGATAAAACAAGAAACTAAAAGACTCGATTGCAAGATCTAAAGATATACCTTCAAGAACTCACCTCCCCGGCAACGGCGCCAGAAATGAGCTTGATGTCTATTACACAAACTTCTTCTTGTAGACGTTGTTGGGACTCCAAGTGCAGAGGTTTGTAGGACAGTAGCAAATTTCCCTCAAGTTGATGACCTAAGGTTTATCAATCCGTAGGAGGCGTAGGATGAAGATGGTCTCTCTCAAGCAACCCTGCAACCAATTAACAAAGAGTCTCTTGTGTCCCCAACACACCCAATACAATGGTAAATTGTATAGGTGCACTAGTTCGGCAAAGAGATGGTGATACAAGTGGTATATGGATAGTAGATGAAGATATTTGTCATCCGAAATTATAAAAACAGCAAGGTAACTAATGATAAAAGTGAGCGTAAACGGTATTGCAATGATAGTAAACAAGGCCTAGGGTTCATACTTTCACTAGTGCAAGTCCTCTCAACAATAATAACATAATTGGATCACATAACTAGCCCTCAACATGCAACAAAGAGTCACTCCAAAGTCACTAATAGCGGAGAACGAACGAAGAGATTATGGTAGGGTACGAAACCACCTCAAAGTTATTCTTTCCAATCAATCCATTGGGCTATTCCTATAAGTGTCACAAACAGCCCTAGAGTTCGTACTAGAATAACACCTTAAGACACAAATCAACCAAAACCCTAATGTCACCTAGATACTCCAATGTCACCTCAAGTATCCGTGGGTATGATTATACGATATGCATCACACAATCTCAGATTCATCTATTCAACTAACACATAGAACCTCAAAGAGTGCCCCAAAGTTCTACCGGAGAATCACGACAAAAATGTGTGCCAACCCCTATGCATAGGTTCATGGGCGGAACCCGCAAGTTGATCACCAAAACATACATCAAGTGAATCACGTGGTATCCCAATGTCACCACAGGTACGCACGACAAGACATACATCAAGTGTTCTCAAATCTTTAAAGACTTAATCCGATAAGATTACTTCAAAGGGGAAACTCAATTCATTACAAGAGAGTAGAGGGGGGAAGAAACATCATAGGATCCAAATATAATAGCAAAGCTCGCGATACATCAAGATCGTATCATCTCAAGAACACGAGAGAGAGAGAGAGAGAGAGAGAGAGAGAGAGAGAGAGAGAGAGAGATCAAACACATAGCTACTGGTACATACCCTCGGCCCCAAGGGAGAACTACTTCCTCCTCGTCATGGAGAGCACTGGGATGATGAAGATGGCCACCGGGGAAGGATTGCCCCTTCCGGCAGGGTGCCGGAACGGGTCTAGATTGGTTTTCGGTGGCTACAGAGGCTTCTAGCGGCGGAACTCCTGATCTATTCTTTGTTCTGGAAGTTTTAGGATATGTAGGTATATATGGATGAAAGAGATACGTCAGGGGACCGAAGGGGGGCCACGAGGCAGGGGGCGCGCCCCCCACCCTCGTGAGCACCTCCCTTCTTTCCTGACGTGCACTCCAAGCTTTTCTGGTAGCTTTCCTTCCAAAAATAACTTCTCCAGTTGATTTCGTTCCGTTTCGACTCCGTTTGATATTCCTTTTCTTCGAAACACTAAAATAGGCAAAAAAACGGCAATTCTGGGCTGGGCCTCCGGTTAATAGGTTAGTCCCAAAAATAATATAAAAGTGGATAATAAAGCCCAATATTGCCCAAAACAGTAGATAACATAGCATGGAGCAATCAAAAATTATAGATATGTTGGACACGTATCATGAACTTAGTTTGCTTATGGGTTTTGAAGAAATGAAACATATAACTAACTATGTCCCAGTATTTGCCCGTGATAAACTTCTTGATTTTGATGTAGAGGAAATTTATATGTATTGTGCGGTGAATTGTATTGAAAATCCTTATATTGCCAATTACACAAAGAAAAGAAAAAAATAGAAGATGAAGAGAATACTAATGAAAGGGAAGAGACTTCCCAATATCCTCCTATTATTTCTTATAATGAATCAGGTA
>NW_021302713.1:0-1372 GCF_002162155.2 Triticum dicoccoides
ACACACAATATGCTCGATATGTGCAAATACAACAAGGCATCACAACATGACTCTACGACACAAGTACTTTATTTAAGGCTCAGAGAGCCATACATAACATACACATAAGTACGGGTCACACGACCCAGCATTCAAGTCATACAGTCATACAAACCAGCAGTGGAAGTAACTTGTCTGAGTACAGACAACTAGTAAAATAAAAGAGGCTTGGAAAGCCTAGCTATACTACGTGGTCCTTCACAAGCTCAGGATCACCACCTGGGCCTTAGCCTACTCATTGATGTCAACGTCTACGAAGAACCCATCAGAAGGGGTTGCAGCGTCTTCTGTAAAAATGTAAATTATAGCAACATGAGTACAAAGGTACTCAGCAAGACTTACATTAGATCCTACATACATGCACATTATCAAGAAGGGTTGGTGGGGTTATTGCAGCAAGCCAGCTTTGACTCTTGGCTAGGCTATCCTACGAGACTCCAACTTGGAATGGTTTTACGCACACGAGTCCACTACTCATCACTTCAATACACTACCGAGGATCCACCTCCGTCTTCCTACGGAAGAGCCATCCTCGGCACTCACACTTATCTTGAGGCTTTTAGTAGTTTCCAGTTTACTTGTCTATGAACTGTATAGGCAACCAAGTAGTCCCTTTACCGCGGACGCGGCTATTCGAATAGATCATGTTAACCCTGCAGGGGTGTACTTCTTCATACATGTTTCCACCACTTAGCGTCTGCACACAACATGTGCTCGGCAGACTTCAAGCGAAAGCCGACGTGGGTGTAGACCACGACCTACCTAAACACCTAAGTCTCTAGTCCAGGTTTATCGCCTATCCAGGTTCCATCCGCAGGGAGTCCGGCCGAGGTTTCCCATACGGCCCCGAACGATGTGTACAGGGTTCCCAAGATACCTAACGGGTATTCGGTACACCGTGCCACGTACCTACCGCATCACAGCCCACCCCTACGGTCAGCGCTGTCCACGGCCTCCAGTAGGCTACAAACACCAGAAACTACTTGCAACTCCTGGACAGAGGACTAGGGTGAATAAGAAGTCGAGCGGGGTCATATTTCAGGGCCCAATGCATGGTAGTAGCTGTATCTTAAATCACACATACAGATCTCAGTGCTTAAGGTCGGCTTCAATGAAACAACCCACCATGTACTCCTACATGGCCTCTCATCGATACCTTTACCAAATCGTGTTCACCACATCACTCTCATTACCGACATGATCATTTCACTCTAGCCCATCACCCAGATGAACCAGACCTGACACGACTCTAAGCATAGCAGGCATAGCAAGGTAGGAACAACACATACATATGGCTCAATCAACTCCTACACATGCTAGTGGGTTTCATCTA
>NW_021302714.1:0-1841 GCF_002162155.2 Triticum dicoccoides
CAGCTCCACCATTTTACCCCAAACTCCATTGCCTATCTTGCTGCGTTCGTGTCCATGTGTGAGGGTTTCTTGGGCTGTCGACCGCACTAGGGTTTGTTCAAGCATATATTCACGTGTCGCTCTCAGACCGTGAAGAAGGCGAGTCCAGGCGACGAAAAGACCCGAGTCGTCCAAATGTGTGGGGGTTTGGGCATCCAGGTGAGGAACAAGAGCACCTTTCCGCCCATGACCTTTCCCGAGTCAGTCAGAGGCTGGCAGTCGACCTGGTTCTACTGCCGGGACCAGTCGACGCCGGGACAGTCGAGTGGACTCCCACAGTTTACCATGGACCGAGTGAACAAGCCCTCCTCTCTGAAGTTGATCCCGGAGGAGAAAGCTGATGTGAAGATGTTGATGGAGCGCGTGGTGCAGTTGGTTCGGGAGGGAGTGACGGGCATGGATCTCCTGGAGGTCTTCCTCAGGCGTCGCATCCAGCCCCTCCAGTTCCGGAGCCACTGCATGTGGTTGTACTGTGGGACCGAAGACGAGACTAGAGTCCATCCAGAAGTAGTCGACGATGTCACTCTGGAAAGATGGATGGCAGCCGTCACCGGAAACAAGGACAACCCACGCAGAGCCAGAAGGATTCCTCCACTCGACCACAACAGTGATCCAAATAAGGTACACTTGCCCTGCTCTCCACTGCATTCTTGTCGCATTCATCTCTGTCCACTCTGCCGACTGGTCGACTGATCATTGTCTTGATATCTGCTAGGCCCTCACCGAGCTGTACTCGATGCCCAATGGGGCACAAGCTCCGACTGAGGAGGGTGAGGCGAGTGGGGGTGAGAGCCAGGACGAGGAGGAATGGGACTCGGACGTTGCAGGGGACGACGACGACGATGATGATGATGACGGCGATGATGATGACGCCGAAGACGAGGAGGAAGAGGAGGAAGTCGTGCCACCGCGCTCGGAAAGGCGGTCGAAGCTCGTCCACGACCCTTCGACTGAACGTGGCAAGGGGGTTGCGACGCAGTCGACCAAGCGCCCTAGGACCACTTCTCCAGCGCCGACTGAAAAGGCGCCGAAGCAGCCTAGGGGGGCTCCGCCGAAGCCGACCAAGCTCCTGCCGAAGATGAAGGTGTCCATCCCCACCATATCAGGGTAATTGTGCCGTTTGAGTCTTCTCATTTTGTGTGAACTTTATCTCTGGTCGACGCTGAAGTTAGTCGACTGATCCTTTGGAGTTGCAGTGCTGCTACTTCTGAGACCTCGGCCCGGGCTGATGACCACGAGATGGAGGATGCAGCAACTTCGAACCCAGGTATTGTATTCTTAACACCGTTCTTAGTCGACTGACTCGCGATCTCTGATCCTGATTCTTCTCCGCAGCTCCACCCAACACTGTTATCAATCTCCCTGACGACGACGAGGATGAAGAACCACTGGCACGCAGGAGGAGTCGGAAAGCGTCCGCCAGTAAGGTGCTTCAGGATGTGACGGCGCCTGAGATTCTGACTGTGGAGGAAGAGAACACCACTCGACACACGGTGTCCTTCGCAAATCCACTGACGAGTGCCCAGCAGTCCTCTCTCTTCACGACGCACCACGTCCCAGAGGACCAAGCTGGCGCAGCGAAGGAGGCAATACGCCAGGCGGGACTCATGATGGAGCAGCTGAAGACCATCCGGGACGCGAGCCAGGCAGCTTATGACGCCAGTTCTGCCCTCCAAAGCAATGTCCAGGTCAGTCGACCGCTGTTTGTTCTGTTGGATATGCTACCAAAAACTTTTCTTTTCCGGAATTCATAGTAGTCACCCACTGGGTGTGTCGAATAAACTCCGTGTTAGCGGGGGCAC
>NW_021302715.1:0-1263 GCF_002162155.2 Triticum dicoccoides
GGAGATCTGGGAGCTGAGCTATGCTGGAGAGAAGGTCCCGATGTTCCGTGTCAGATGGGCCAAGAGTGTCCTAAAAGAAGACCGGTATTTCACCACCATGGTTATACCCGAAGCCAAATCCAAGACCGCGGGCGCAAACGTCACCGCGAAAAATGAGCCATGGGTACTGGCTTCCCAAGTGGACCAATGCTTCTTCATTACCGACCCGTCAAAGCCCAGTCGTGTTGTCGTGAGGAGAGGCAAAAGGAAGATCATCGGAATGGATGGAGTAGCCAATGAGCAAGACTTCGACAAGTACGGCGACCCGAAGATCGAACATGACAACGACGATGAAGTAGCAGCACACACCACAAGAAGAAGCAGGACAACCCTACCTAAAGGACGTCCGTTCCACAGAAGAACTCCATTTGCGAAAAAGAAGGGCAAGAAGATTGTGAACAGATAGCTAGCTAAGATCGATTGTATTTAAATCATAGTCTTCATTTCTCGATTGTATTTTATGGGCACTTTTTGATATCATGAATATTTTTAAATTTCATGGACACTTTTTGATCTCGATCTTGATCCCACCCGCACCCTCCCCCGCTAGCTCCACCGCCGCCGACGAGCACCCCCCGCACCCTCCCCCGCTCCACCACCACCGACGAGCACCCCCCGCACCCTCCCCCGCTCCACCGCCATCGACAAGCACCCCCCGTTTCATATTCATATTCATTTTTAAAAAAATAATAATAATAAAGTGTAGACTACAATTGTTGTTAAACAACAATTATTATTGTTTTTATAAAAAATATTACTGTTTCATATTCATATTCATTTTCTAAAAAATTATTACATGCAACAAAAAATAAAATAAAATTACTTATGGCGCACCTCTGGCTGGTGCGCCATTGCTATATGTAAAAAAATTACTAATGGCGCACCTCTTCCTGGTGCGCCATTGCTATGTAAAAAAAAATTTACTAATGGCGCACCGGTCGCGGGTGCGCCATTAGTAAGGTTCCCCCCTAGATAATTCCCTCCCTCTCGCATGATCCCCTTCGTCCCTCTCCCTCGCCAGATCCACTTCTACCCGCTGCCCCGACCCACGCCACCGCCGCCCCCGCGCCTCCGTCTCCGTCGCCGCCCCCAGTCAGCCCCTGCCCTGCCCCCCATCGCCGTCCGCTCCCAATACACCCCCTCCCTCGCCTTCACCGCACCCACCCACCCCCTCCCTCGCCTTCCCAGCCCTCGAAACCCTAGAAACCTGCGGTGCCTCTCCGC
>NW_021302716.1:0-1761 GCF_002162155.2 Triticum dicoccoides
ATTAATAGAACCTGATGCTTGAGGGTGTGATGGTCATTTTTTAAAAGTTCTCTTATAAAAGATAGATTCAATCATATATGCGAGCAAGAATAATGAGTAGACTGAACGGGAAGATAATTGGAGTAATCGGATTACTCACTGTAGCACTGCGTAAAAAAATCGGTGCTTGATGCTCGCCGCTACTCTCTGATGAAGACATACGCTAAAGCATGTGACAACCGATATACCGAACAAGACTATTGTGGGTTAGTTTTGTTGGTTTACTCGCGGCTCCACGCCTCGTTATATAAAACTATTGTTGGAAAAAATACATATCATTCACTTTATAGAAAATTATCATTTGACATTTTTTTTGTTTTTATGTATTAGCACCAAAAAATCTGCTCACGTACAAAATAAAGGTTAATGTTACACCAGACATGTACCGATTCTAAAATGTTGCCCATCATACAGTGAAATGATAAATAGAAGTTTAAAAAGTATTGTATAAGATTAAAAATAATTAACACGTTCGACAAACTAAAACATATGATTCTCTCAAATTTACCAAGACCACTATGCTAGTTCCCTAAAAAATAAACTTGACCGGCCATAGCTGCAACTTTATTATTATTTGTTCTTTGCGAGCATCTAGACCTTTTTTTAGAAGATAGTGTTCTCCCCGTTCCATATATCTGTTGAAATGAAAGCAGAAGATAGCGTTCTCCAAGTTCCATATACTCCCTCCGGTCCTTTTAAGTCTGCATATAAGTTTTGTCGCAAGTCGAAATAGCTCCACTTTGACCAAATTTATAGAAAAATGTATCAACGTGCACAATGCCAAATCAATATTGTTAGATTCATTGTGAAATATAATGTTTATAGTGTGTGTGTGTGTGTGTCTATATATATATATATATATATATATATATATATATATATATATATATATATATATATATATATATATATAATTTGTATTGTAGATGTTGATAATTTTAAATATAAATTTAGTCAAACTTTATAAAGTTTGACTTGACAAAAATCTAATACGCAGAGTAAAGTAAGGGAATTTTTTTGTTTTTGCCACTCTAGAATTCGCCAATTTTCCTTATGCCAATCTAGATTTTTGACATTTCACTTTTGCCACTTTTAGTTATTGACAATTATCACAATTGCCATTCCCGTGGCAAGACAAAAAAAATTCAGAACTGATAATTGTCAAAGGCTAAGAGTAGCAAAAATGAAATAAAATTATTTTGCTTTTGCCACAGAATGATAATTGTGATAATTATCAAAAGCTAAGAGTGGAAAAAGTGAAATGTCAAAATTTAGAGTGGAATAAGAAAATTTGGCAAAACCTAGGGTGGCAAAAACAAAATTTTCCCGAGCAAAGAGGACAGGAGGAAGTATGTGTTAAAAAGAAAGCAAAACGCTTGAACAGACTCACAGCATATCCGAAAAGGAAAATGGTAGTCTCAAGTTCTCAGCTGTCCTGCTAGTGTTAGCAAACAACAGATACATCATTTCTCCTTCAAGAGTTCAAATGTTACTTGTGCTCCTCTGATTATGAATTGAACGTACATTACACGCATGCAGAAAACTGCACGAGGCTCTGCGGCGATGTGGAAGTGCCGTACCCATTCGGCATCCAAGGCATGGGCCCCGCTGGTTGCTTCCATCCAGGGTTCAACCTCACCTGCGACAAGACCCACGACCCACCACGGCTGCTCCTTGACGACAGTGGCAACTTCCGAGTCGAGAAGATCCACGTCGATAATG
>NW_021302717.1:0-1435 GCF_002162155.2 Triticum dicoccoides
CCGTGGTCGGGCTTTGAGTCTTACTCAACTTCACACCTTGCAACACAGGCAAGAACTCCTTCTTTGACTGTTCCATTTTGAACTATTTCAAAAATTTATCAAGGTATATATTCATTGAAAAATCTTATCAAGCGTCTTCATCTATCTATATAGATCTTGATGCTCAATGTGTAAGCAGCTTCACCAAGGTCTTTCTTTGAAAAACTTTTATTCAAGTATCCTTTCATGCTTTGCAGAATAATTCTACATTATTTCCGATCAACAATATGTCATTCACATATACTTATCAGAAATGTTGTAGTGCTCCCACTCACTTTCTTGTAAATACAGGCTTCACCGTAAGTCTGTACAAAAACTATATGCTTTGATCAACTTATCAAAGCGTATATTCCAACTCCGAGATTCTTGCACCAGTCCATAAATGGATCGCTGGAGCTTGCACACTTTGTTAGCTCCCTTTGGATCGACAAAACCTTCCGGTTGCATCATATACAACACTTCTTCCAGAAATCCATTCAGGAATGCAGTTTTGACATCCATCTGCCAAATTTCATAATCATAAAATGTGGCAATTGCTAACATGATTCGGACAGACTTTTAAGCATCGATACGAGTAAGAAAATCTCATCGTATTCAACACCTTGAACTTTGTCAAAAACCTTTTTCGACAAGTCTAGCTTTGTAGATAGTAACACTACTATCAACGTCCGTCTTCCTCTTGAAGATCCATTTATTCTTAATGACTCACCGATCATCGGGCAAGTCAATCAAAGTCTACACTTTGTTCTCATACATGGATCATATCTCAGATTTCATGGCCTCAAGCCATTTCGTGGAATTTGGGCTCATCATTGCTCCCTCATAGTTCGTAGGTTCATCATGGTCTAGTAACATGACTTCCAGAACATGATTACCGTACCACTCTGGTGCGGATCTTACTCTGGAAGACCTACGAGGTTTGGTAGTAACTTGATCTGAAGTTTGATGATCATCATCATTAACTTCCTCACTTATTGGTGTAGGAATCACTGGAACTGATTTCTGTGATGAACTACTTTCCAATAAGGGAGAAGGTATAATTACCTCATCAAGTTCTACTCTCCTTCCACTCACTTCTTTCGAGAGAAATTCCTTCTCTAGAAAGGATCCGAATTTAGCAACGAAAATCTTGCCCTCAGATCTGTGATAGAAGGTGTACCCAACAGTTTTGGGTATTCTATGAAGACGCACTTCTCCGATTTGGGTTCGAGCTTATCAGGATGAAATTTTTTTCACATAAGCATCACAACCTTAAACTTTAAGAAACGACAACTTGGGTTTCTTGCTAAACCACAGTTCATATTGTGTCGTCTCAACGGACTTTAGATGGTGCCCCTTATTAACGTGAATGCAGCTGTCTCTAATGCATGATCCCAAAACGATATTGGTAAATCGG
>NW_021302718.1:0-1378 GCF_002162155.2 Triticum dicoccoides
CACATACATATGGCTCAATCAACTCCTACACATGCTAGTGGGTTTCAGCTAGTTACTGTGGCAATGACAGGTCATGCAGAGGAAATGGGTTCAACTACCGTAGCACACAGCAGTTTGAAACGCGTTGTCTTAATGCAGTAAAGAGAGCAGAAGCGAGAACATGGGATTGTATCGATATGATCAAATGGTTGGTTGCTTGCCTGATGGTTCGATGCACTGATACGGTTCTTCGTTAGGGTAATCATGGTACTCCTCGGAGGCAGAACCTGTCGCAAAGGACACCGATACACAACCATCACCAAACAATGTGCAACAATATGATGCATGCATGAAACATGGCAATATGAGTGTGTTGGGCTAATGCAACTAAGACCAGAAGGGTTTGAACCAATTTGAATCAAAGATTCAAATTTGAAACTCAAACATGGCCTTTTAAAGTGCTTTTCCTTGTTCTGCTTTAAACATCAATTTAACTTGTTTGATCATGCATGAAAATAGTACAGATGGATAGATTGGATTTTTCTGATCATTTTTCATATATAATTTGTCTGATTTGGAGTTACAGAATAAAAGTTATGAACTTTTGAAGTTTAAATTATATTCTGGAATTTCCTGATTTAATTTAAATCCAGAAATATATATATTGCGCCAGCATGACGTCAGCACGACGTCAGCGGTCAACTGCGGCTGGCTGGGGTCAAACCTGACGTGTGGGGTCCACACGTCAGTGACAGGGGGGGTTAACAGAGGTTAGATTAATCCTAATTAAGAATTAGTGGCGCTGGGGCCCACTGGTCAGTGTCAGGGGGGTTAACTAACAGTGATTAGCGCTAATCTAACCACCTGGCCGACGGGGCCCACGCGTCAGTGACTCTGGGGGGGTCAAACCCCAGGTCGAACAAGTCAAACCCGCCGGCGGTTAGTCGCCGGCGAGGTCCGCGGCGTACAGGTGCCTCGGGTTTCCTTTGTGGTGCTCCAAACGGCGTGCGGCTAGGTGCGTTGGAAAGCTAGCTCGATGGCGCGTCGGGCGGTGGCCGTGGCTGGGCCTGGGGTGGCCGGAGTCGACGGCGGCGAGCTCGGCTGCGGCCGCCGGGGTTCGGTCGTGCACGGAAACGGGGTTGGAGCTCGAAGGCGAGCGAAGCGAGGCGCTAGGGATGCTCTACGGGGCCTTACGAACTTGTTGGACTCGCTGGGGTGACCAAATGGTCACCGGAGCTGCGTCGACGGCGAGCTCGGCGACGGCGGAGGTTCGGCCGTGGTGGGGAACGGAGTTACGGCGCGGGAACGAGGGGAAGAAGAGAGGGAAACGGTGGCGTAGCTCACCGCGGTTGCAGCGGGCGTCGAAGCGGGCTCGGGGACGCACCGGAGACGGCGAATC
>NW_021302719.1:0-1141 GCF_002162155.2 Triticum dicoccoides
CCTATTTAACCTAGGATAGCTCTAAAATGACCTATACTTAGCATTTTTTTCCTCCAAAATGACTTAATATGCTTAGCTAGCTTCAAAATGACCTATCTAACCTAGGATAGATCTAAAATGACCTATACTTAGCATCTTTTCCTCCAAAATGACTTAATATGCTTAACTAGCTCTAAAATGACATAATATGCTTAAGAAATGACATATTTTAGCTCCTAAATGACTTCATATGCTTAGCTAGCTCCAAAATGACATAATAACCTTACTTAGCTCCAAAATGACCTATTTAACCTAGGATAGCTCTAAAATGACCTATACTTAGCATTTTTTTGCTCCAAAATGACTCAATATGCTTAGCTAGCTCAAAAATTACGTAATAAGCTTAATTAGCTCGAAAATGACCTATTTAACCTAGGATAGCTCTAAAATGACCTATACTTAGCATTTTTTTCTCCAAAATTACTTAATATGCTTAGCTAGCTTCAAAATGACCTATTTAACCTAGGATAGCTCTAAAATGACCTATACTTAGCATCTTTTCCTCCAAAATTACTTAATATGCTTAACTAGCTCTAAAATGACATAATATGCTTAAGAAATGACATAGTTTAGCTCCTAAATGACTTCACATGCTTAGCTATCTCCAAAATGACAAAATAACCTTACATATCTCTAAAATGACATATTTAACCTAGGATAGCTCTAAAATGACCTATACTTAGCATCTTTTCCTCCAAAATGACTTAATATGCTTAGATAGCTCTAAAATGATATAATATGCTTAAGAAATGACATATTTTAGGTCCTAAATGACTTCATATGCTTAGCTAGCTCCAAAATGACATAATAACCTTACTTAGCTCCAAAATGACCTATTTAACCTAGGCTAGCTCTAACTGACCTATACTTAGCATTTTTTCCTGTAAAATGACTCAATATGCTTAGCTAGCTCAAAAATGACATAATATGCTTAATTAGCTCCAAAATGACCTATTTAACCTAGGATAGCTCTAAAATGACCTATACTTAGCATTTTTTTTGCTCCAAAATGACTCAATATGCTTAGCTAGCTCAAAAATTACATAATAAGCTTAATTAGCTTCAAAATGACCTATTTAACCTAGGATAGCTCTAAAATGAC
>NW_021302720.1:0-1065 GCF_002162155.2 Triticum dicoccoides
ATCACGTAGTTATCAAAACGTGTATGTCAGATGTTCGCAACAACCACAGACAACGTTCGAGGTTCAGCACACTGAGCGGTGCATTAAGGACATAAGCCTTCTATGAAGCAATGAGGACAATCCTCAGTTTACGGACCTAGTCCGCATAATTGCTACTATCAACTTTCAACTAATTTTTCTCTAGGAACATATCTAAACAGTAGAACTATAGCGTGAGCTACGACATAATTTGCAAAAACCTTTTGACTATGTTCAGGATAATTAAGTTCATCTTATGAACTCCCACTTAGATAGACATCCCTCTAGTCATCTAAGTGATTACATGATCCGAGTCAAACTAGGCCGTGTCCGATCATCACGTGAGACGGACTAGTCATCATCGGTGAACATCTTCATGTTGATCGTATCTTCTATACGACTCATGTTCGACCTTTCAGTCTCCGTGTTCCGAGGCCATGTCTGTACATGCTAGGCTCGTCAAGTTAACCCTAAGTGTTTTGCATGTGTTCCGAGGCCATGTCTGTACATGCTAGGCTCGTCAACAACCGTTGTATTTAAACGTCTGAATAAAACACCCGATCATCACGTGATGTTTTGAAACAGCGAACTGTCGCAACGGTGCACAGTTAGGGGAGAACACTTCTTGAAATTGTTGTAAGGGATCATCTTATTTACTACCGTCGTTCTAAGAAAATAAGATGTATAAACATGATAAACATCACATGCAATCAAATAGTGACATGATATGGCCATCATCACTTTGCTCCTTTTGATCTCCATCTTCGGGGCTCCATGATCATCATCGTCACCGGCATGACACCATGATCTCCATCATCATGATCTCCATCATCGTGTCTTCATGAAGTTGTCACGCCAACGACTACTTCTACTACTATGGCTACCGGTTAGCAATAAAGTAAAGTAATTACATGGCGTTGTTCAATGACACGCAGGTCATACAATAAATAAAGACAACTCCTATGGCTCCTGCCGGTTGTCATACTCATCGACATGCAAGTCGTGAATCCTATTACAAGAACATGATCAATCTCATACATCGCATAT
>NW_021302721.1:0-1417 GCF_002162155.2 Triticum dicoccoides
TACCTTGGATATGACCAAAAATATTGCATATATGCATATTTGTCAGGTGATTTCTAGTGCAAACTATTCAATAATCTATTTATGTTATCTAGAACAAAAATACTTCACACACTTTTGTGTTTTGTCTAATTGCAGGTGTATGGGACATTTGTACAATCCACATATGAAGATAAGGAAGAAAGAGATGTTTATTTGCTGTCCAAAAAGTTCTCTCACGTCACTTTTGGCCCAAGAGAAGATAGAGTCCAAGTCTCTCACGTTCTGGATTCAGATTCGGACTGCACAGACATACCTGACTCAAAACGCACACAAGTTTTTCATACGGACTCTGAATTGGGTGATTCTTTTTTTGTTGGAAACTAGATTTCGTGCACTTTCCAACCCAAGTGGAATCACCTTCAAATTCGTCCGGAGCGTTGAGTTGTGGACGAAACAATCTGATGCTGCAGCAGAATCCGAGTCAAACTACAAGTCCAAAGGTGTTACATCACCTCCACTTGGGCCCATTGGCCTTGTACGACCTAGATTTAGTTTTAGGCTGCCTTGGGACGTCCTCCCACCTCCTTGGCCGCCACCCCTTGCTCCTATATAAGTAGATCCATCTAGTAGCTTTTCCTTCGGATTTGTTTAGTTAAAAGTTAGCCATTGCAACTTTGTGTACTTCGTTTGTGTCCAACGACCAGACCAAGACCGCTTACGGATCCCCACCATTATCAATACCTCATATATATTTGCAATATTCAGATTGCTTTATCATATTCTTGCTCGTTCTTCGATTGCTTGCAGGAATAGACCTTCGTGGTCAGGCTGACCGTGCTTCCGGCATCGTCAGTAACCTCAGGAGATTGGTTTAGCGATTGCTAAGGCGCAACGTCGTGCACGTTTGTAGTCGGATTGTCAAAGTCGTCTCCACCAAATCGATAGTTATCATCTCATCGAAAGATCGGGACCCTCGCCTCTATCAAGTGGTATCAGTTTTCAGGTTGCTTGGTGAGAATTTCCAGTTTTCCTAGATTAGATTTACTTTCTTACCTATTGTCCAAGAAAAAGCCACAAAAAAGAGTTAGATCTATTCATCCTTGGTCCAAGCCAGTCTGAGCCTTTGCAATTTTCTTTTCATTGATTGCATAGTTGAATTATCGATTGCATTGTCGTGTCGAGTTGCTGGTCTTAGTGTCTAGTTCGTTTAGAGTTTCGAGTTCTGTTCACATTAGTCACGCCACCGCTGCATCATTATCTCTTCCGCTGTCCACCACCCATCCATCAATTTCCACCACGTGCTACCCACCATTCATTGTCATAATAATAGTTGAGATCGTTCACATCTTCACTTGATCCAATCTGCATCTTATCTAGTTTGTTTTGGAAAGAGGGAGAAAAAAAGAGAGAAAAAAAAGAGAGAAAAAAAAGGAAAAAA
>NW_021302722.1:0-1859 GCF_002162155.2 Triticum dicoccoides
GCGACGCCTCAGCCCTTCTAGCATCGCCACGCGACCCTCCTCGGTCCCCTGTCACTTTCCCCTCTCTCCCTGGAGCTCCTCCCCTCCTCTATCTCTCGGCCCCAAGCGAGACCGAGAACCGCCGTCACCATCGTTCGCCGTTGTAACAGCCACCGCTACCCCCTCGCCCCTCTGAAGTGTCCATGGGCTCCGCCTCTGTCATCTATGCCTCCTCGACGAGCCAAGGAACCGAAGATGCACCGTATCGCCGCCATCCACATCATCTTCAAGCTCCAGCACCGGCGATCGTCGTTGCCACTCCGTCGTCTCCAGAGCCACCCCCGAGCTGACGAGTACTTCAGACGACGCGCTGTGAGATACATGTCGTTTCCCCCATACTCCCCTGCTCAATTTCTTCCTCCAGCCTCATCGCCCGTGAAACCAAAGCCGCCGTCCGCCATGGCCGGCGAGTCCGCGCTCCAGAGCCTCTCCTGCTCGCTTCAGGGCACTGACACGCTCCTGGCGCCTCTAGGAGGCTGCATAGCCACTCCGTTTGCTCGCTCGAGCGCTGCAGCCGCAACCCCGCACTCACCCGAAGTCCGGCGCCGCCCCGAGCTCACTTCCGGCGACCTCCGTTCACCCCGCGGCCTCCCACCTGCTCCGTTGGATGCGCGTGAGCAAGGGCCTCCTCCCTGTGCCCTTCTCTCGCCCAGCCACCTCCTGTAGTGTCGTCCCGTGTGGACTCCACCGCGCGGGAAGGTCGCCGGCGGCTTAGCTCCGGCCGTGTCGACGTGGCGCTGTCATTAGTGGCTAATGAGGCCACTAACTAACCCCCATGCTCACTGACACACGGGACCCACACTCTTAATTAACCTGGATTAGTTTCTGTTTAGGATTTGTTTAAGTCCAGTGGGCCGAGGCTGCCAGGTTTGACCTTCCCTGTCAGCATTGACCTAGCCCCACTGGTTAGCCTCTGTTCCTGCCTTGTCACACTAACCAACGGGCCCCACACGTCAGGTTTGACCTGGACCGAGCCGTTGACCTGCTGACGTCACTGTGAGGTCATGCTGACGCAATATTTCCTTTCTGGAATTTAAATAAATCTTAAATGATTTATTATTTTTGGAAAATGCCCAAAACTTCTAAAAATCATAGAAATTCAACCGTAACTCCAAATGAAATAAATTATATATGAAAAATTATCAAAAAAATTCAAGGAATCCATCTGTACTATTTTTACGCATGTTAGAAAAACTTAAGGCCATTGTTTAGGACAAATCAAATGAATGGTATTTAAATAACCACATCTGGAGTTTGAATTTGAACTTTGGGTTCAAACCAACTTCATTTAATGATGTTGCTAGTTGCATTAGCTCAATCAACAACATATTGCCATGTCATTATCATGCATCATGTTGTGCATTGCATTGATTGTGTTCCTTCTCTCTTGCCGGTGGTTGTCCCCTCTCGATAGACGTTGTACCGATGCTGTGATCGTTGACACTGATGAACACCCAATGATATCGTCAGAAGTGCCAGGCAAGCAAAACCCCCTTGTTCATTCCCATAAAATCCCACTCTCTCGCTCCTGCTCTTTTTGTACTGCATTAGGACAACAACGATTCAACTGTTACATGTTGCGGTAGTTGAACCCCTTTCCTCTGCATGACCTGTCATTGCCACAGTAAATATATGAAACCCACTAGCATGAGTAGGAGTTGTTTGAGCCCTGGTGTGCCTACTCATTCATGCTTGTTTGTCATGCCTGCTACTGCTTAGAGTTGAGTCAGGTCTGATTCATCGGGGATGAATTGGAATGGTGTTGAACATGTCCTACTATGTGTGAGCTAAGTGTGTGAACACGATTTGGTAAAGGTAGC
>NW_021302723.1:0-1883 GCF_002162155.2 Triticum dicoccoides
GAAACAATCTGATGCTGCAGCAGAATCCGAGTCAAACTACAAGTCCAAAGGTGTTACATCACCTCCACTTGGGCCCATTGGCCTTGTACGACCTAGATTTAGTTTTAGGCTGCCTTGGGACGTCCTCCCACCTCCTTGGCCGCCACCCCTTGCTCCTATATAAGTAGATCCATCTAGTAGCTTTTCCTTGGGATTTGTTTAGTTAAAAGTTAGCCAACGCAACTTCGTGTACTTCGTTTGTGTCCAACGACCAGACCAAGACCGCTTACGGATCCCCACCATTATCAATACCTCATATATATTTGCAATATTCAGATTGCTTTATCATATTCTTGCTCGTTCTTCGATTGCTTGCAGGAATAGACCTTCGTGGTCAGGCTGACCGTGCTTCCGGCATCGTCAGTAACCTCAGGAGATTGGTTTAGCGATTGCTAAGGCGCAACGTTGTGCATGTTCGTAGTCGGATTGTCAAAGTCGTCTCCACCAAATCGATACTTATCATCTCATCGAAAGATCGGGACACCCCCGCCTCATTTTGCAGGAGTTCGCTGACGTTTTTCCACAAGACGTGCCACCGGGATTACCGCCTATGAATATGGACATCATCGCGTACCTGAGGTGGTGGTGCAGGCCTACCATGACGAATATATACCTGAGGTCGACCTGCTGGTGGTGCTGCTGGTGGCTGCTCGTAGATCTGATTTTGATCAACCTCATCCTCATAATCACCCGCATACTCATCATCCTCCTGGGTACCAGCAGGAGCAGTAGCAGGAGCCAAAGAAGCACCAACAGCAGTAGCAGCGGCACCAGAAGTTTTTCCTGTCTTAATAGGAACACGCTGTGCTCGTCCATACTGATTCGGAAGGGGGCGTAGTTGTTGTTGTTGCAGAGGTGCGACAGGTGCAGCCGGTGGTGGAAGACGCGCAAGCAGTTCATTAAATCTGTTATCGAGCTTTGTTTCGAACGTCTTCTCAAGGCCAGTGATCTTCTCCATGGCCTCTTCAAAATTGTTCAGCACATCTTGTACCTGTTCAGTCATCATTTGCTGAAACTTATCATGAAGCTCCTTGTTCGATAAGTTCTCCCAGTCAATCTCGTCGGCTTGTGATCCTGGCATGGTTAGCAGCAATAGAAACACACAAGAATATGATCCTACAGACTACTAAGAAGTGGTGATGGTGTATTACAAATCCGTCAAGCAAATCTCAAATTCTTACCAGTTCTTACCCAGCAGCAGGCGGTGATCGGCAACCGTTGTAGTCAAAAACTCTCAAAGCTTGGATAGAGCGATTACCAGGGAGAGTTGAACACACGACGTAGATGTATGTGGAGCTGGGAAGGCTTATAGTATGGTAGCAAAAAGGGTCAGCAATAATCAATTCAGAGATGCAAAGTTGAATAAACGCTCTGATACCACTTGATAGAGGCGGGGGTGTCCCGATCTTTCGATGAGATGATAACTATCGATTTGGTGGAGACGACTTTGACAATCCGACTACGAACGTGCACAACGTTGCGCCTTAGCAATCGCTAAACCAATCTCCTGAGGTTACTGACGATGCCGGAAGCACGGTCAGCCTGACCACGAAGGTCTATTCCTGCAAGCAATCGAAGAACGAGCAAGAATATGATAAAGCAATCTGAATATTGCAAATATATATGAGGTATTGATAATGGTGGGGATCCGTAAGCGGTCTTGGTCTGGTCGTTGGACACAAACGAAGTACACGAAGTTGCGTTGGCTAACTTTTAACTAAACAAATCCCAAGGAAAAGCTACTAGATGGATCTACTTATATAGGAGCAAGGGGTGGCGGCCAAGGAGGTGGGAGGACGTCCCAAGGCAGCCTAAAACTAAATCTAGGTCGTACAAGGCCAATG
>NW_021302724.1:0-2248 GCF_002162155.2 Triticum dicoccoides
TCTCGCCAATCTTATGCTTCCACGACTATCACTACCTTTTAGTAATAAAGTAAAGCATTACATCGCGATTGCATTGCATACAATAAAGCGACAACCATATGGCTCCTGCCAGTTGCCGATAACTCGGTTACAAAACATGATCATCTCATACAATAAAATTCAGCATCATGCCTTGACCATATCACATCACAACATGCCCTGCAAAAACAAGTTAGACGTCCTCTACTTTGTTGTTGCATGTTTTACGTGGCTGCTACGGGCTTAAGTAAGAACCAATCTCACCTACGCATCAAAACCACAACGATAGTTTGTCAAATAGACTCCGTTTTAACCTTCGCAAGGACCGGGCGTAGCCATACTTGGTTCAACTAAAGTTGGAGAGACTGTTGCCCGCAAGCCATCTCTGTGCAAAGCACATCGAGGGAACCGGTCTCGCGTAAGCGTACGCGTAAGGTTGGTCCAGGTCGTCTCGTCCAACAATACCGCCGAACCAAAGTATGACATGCTGGTAGGCAGTATGACTTGTATCGTCCACAACTCACTTGTGTTCTACTCGTGCATATAACATCAACATAAATAACCTAGGCTCGGATGCCACTGTTGGGTTTCGTAGTAATTTCAAAAAAATTCCTACGCGCACACAGGATCATGTGATGCATAGCAACGAGGGGAGAGTATTGTCTACGTACCCAACGCAGACCGACTGTGGAAGCGATGACACGACGTAGAGGAAGTAGTCGTACGTCTTCACGATCCAACCGATCAAGTACCGAAACTACGGCACCTTCGAGTTCGAGCACACGTTCAGCTCGATGACGATCCCCGGACTCCGATCCAGCAAAGTGTCGGGGAAGAGTTTCGTCAGCACGACGGCGTGGTGACGATCTTGATGAACTACAGCAGCAGGGCTTCGCCTAAACTCCGCTACAGTATTATCGAGGAATATGGTGGCAGGGGGCACCGCACACGGCTAAGGAATAGATCACGTGGATCAACTTGTGTTAACTTGTGTGTCTTTGGGGTGCCTCTACCTCAGTATATAAAGGAGCCAAGGGGGGAGGGGGCGCCGGCCAAGAGAGAGAGGCGCAGGAGGAGTCCTACTCCTACCGGGAGTAGGACTCCCCCCCCCCCCCAATCCTATTCCAACTAGGATTCCCAAGGGGGAAAGAGGGAGAGGGGTGGCCGGCCACCTCTCCTAGTCCTAATAGGACTAGGGGAAGGGGGGAGGCGCGCAGCCCCCTTGGGCTGCCCCTTTCTCCTTTCCACTAAGGCCCATGTAGGCCCATATGGCTCCCGGGGGGTTCCGGTAACCTCCCGGTAACCCGGTAAAATCCTGATTTCACCCGGAACACTTCCGATGTCCAAACATAGGCTTCCAATATATCAATATTTATGTCTCGACCATTTCGAGACTCCTCGTCATGTCCGTGATCACATCCGGGACTCCGAACAACCTTCGGTACATCAAAATGCATAAACTCATAATATAACTGTCATCGTGACCTTAAGCGTGCGGACCCTACGGGTTCGAGAACAATGTAGACATGACCGAGACACGTCTCTGGTCAATAACCAATAGCGGGACCTGGATGCCCATATTGGCTCCTACATATTCTACGAAGATCTTTATCGGTCAGACCGCATAACAACATACGTTGTTCCCTTTGTCATCGGTATGTTACTTGCCCGAGATTTGATCGTCGGTATCCAATACCTAGTTCAATCTCGTTACTGGCAAGTCTCTTTACTCGTTCCGTAATACATCATCTCACAACTAACATATTAGTTGTAATGCTTGCAAGGCTTATGTGATGTGTATTACCGAGAGGGCCCAGAGATACCTCTCCGACAATCGGAGTGACAAATCCTAATCTCGAAATACACCAACCCAACATCGACCATTGGAGACACCTGTAGTACTCCTTTATAATCACCCAGTTACGTTGTGACGTTTGGTAGTACCCAAAGTGTTCCTCCGGTAAACGGGAGTTGCATAATCTCATAGTCATAGGAACATGTATAAGTCATGAAGAAAGCAATAGCAACATACTAAACGATCGGGTGCTAAGCTAATGGCATGGGTCATGTCAATCAGATCATTCTGCTAATGATGTGACCTCGTTAATCAAATAACAACTCATTGTTCATGGTTAGGAAACATAACCATCTTTGATTAACGAGCTAGTCAAGTAGAGGCATACTAGTGACACTTTGTTTGTCTATGTATTCACACATGTATTATGTTTCC
>NW_021302725.1:0-987 GCF_002162155.2 Triticum dicoccoides
TATATACCCGTGATCACCTCCCAAGTGATCACGGCCCGATAGTATAGCAAGGCAGACTGACAAGAATGTAGGGCCAATGATGATAAACTAGCATCCTATACTAAGCATTTAGGATTGCAGGTAAGGTATCAACAGATGTAGCGACAATGTCAGGCTATGCATCAGAATAGGATTAACGAAAGCAGTAACATGCTACACTACTCTAATGCAAGCAGTATAGAGGAGAATAGGCGATATCTGGTGATCAAGGGGGGGGCTTGCCTGGTTGCTCAGACAAGGAGGGGTCGTCGATGACGTAGTCGTACTCGGTGGCATCAGCGTCGGTCTCGTAGTCTACCGGAGAGAAGAGGGGGAAGAAATAATGAATACAGAGCAAACAAAGCATCACAAAATATAACAAGGCAATACGCGGTGTTCGGTGTGCCCTAACGCGGTAGTAGGTGATATCGGTGAAGGGGGGAAAACATCCGGGAAAGTATTCCCGGTGTTTCGTGTTTTCGGGCAGAGGAGCCCGAGGGGGAAAGTTGCGGGTTCGATAGGTTAGAGGGGTGTGGCGGACGAACGGACTGCGTATCCGAAATCGTCTCGTCGTTCTGAGCAACTTTCATGTTGAAAATATTTTAATCCGAGTTACGGATTAAAAGATATGAATTTTAAAAGATTTTAACAATTTTGGAATTTAATTATTTATTTAATTAATTGGAAAAAATGTATTTATGACGTCAGCATGATGTCATGCTGACGTCAGCAGTCAACAGGGGTTGACTGAGTCAACCCTGACATGTGGGTCCAGTGGGACCCACCTGTCATTCTCTATTTAGGTTAATTAAGGTTTAGGTTAATCTAATTACAGTTTAATTAAACTTAACTAGTTAATTAATTTAATTAAACCGGATTAATTAACTTAATTAATTCATTAGATAATTAATTAATTAATAATTAATTTTATTAAATCATTTTTATTTTTATTAATTATATTTATTTAAT
>NW_021302726.1:0-1871 GCF_002162155.2 Triticum dicoccoides
CAGGAGGAGATCGAGCAGTTTTTCACCTGCCTCCTAGGAGTAAAACTTCCTTACGGTTACGCGGGGAAGATAAGCAGATACCTAGACCCAGCGAAGCAGAAGTTCAGCGGGATGAAGTCTCACGACTGTCACGTGCTGATGACGCAGATACTTCCAGTTGCAATCCGTGGGATCATGGACGCGCACGTCCGTGAAACGCTATTTGGCCTATGCAACTTCTTTGACGTCATCTCTCGGAAGTCGATTGGCGTGAGGCAACTCAGAAGGCTACAGGAAGAGATCGTGGTGATACTATGCGAGCTTGAGATGTACTTCCCGCCCGCATTCTTCGACGTTATGGTGCATCTGCTGGTCCATATAGTGGAGGATATCATCCAACTCGGGCCGACGTTCCTGCACAGCATGATGCCGTTCGAAAGGATGAATGGTGTCATCAAAGGATACGTTCGCAACATGTCACGTCCAGAAGGAAGCATAGCCAGGGGCTTTCTGACCGAAGAGTGCATCTCCTACTGCACGAATTATCTAGGCATCGAGAACCCCGTTGGTCTGCCCGTCAACAGGCACCTCGGCAAGCTCGCTGGATGGGGTCACCGTGAGGGTCGCCGCGAAATGCATGTCGACTTCGAGGGTCGACTCGCCGACTTTGAAAGAGCAAACCTAGTCGCGCTACAACACATAGACGTGGTCGATCCTTGGTTGGTAGAGCACAAAACCTTTATTAAAAAGACGTACAATGACCGAGGCCAACAGAGGACGGACGGAGATATACTCAAAGAGCACAACTCATGTTTCACGCGTTGGTTCAAGCATAAGCTTCTGGCGTACCCTTTACATGAGGATTCTTCCGCGGAAGAACAACTCATATTCTCCTTGTCACAGGGCGCCGAGCACAACCTGATGACCTATGAGGCGTACGATATCAACGGCTACACATTCTACACCGAGGCCAAGGACATGAAGAGCGATGGTTATCAGAACTCCGGGGTAACGATGGAATCCTACACCGGTAACGACAAGGACAGATACTACGGAAGGATCGAGGAGATCTGGGAGCTGAGCTACGCTGGAGAGAAGGTCCCGATGTTCCGTGTCAGATGGGCCAAGAACGTCATAAAAGAAGACCGGTATTTCACCACCATGGTTATACCCGAAGCCAAATCCAAGACCGCAGGCGCAAACGTCACCGCGAAAAATGAGCCATGGGTACTGGCTTCCCAAGTGGACCAATGCTTCTTCATTACCGACCCGCCAAAGCCCAGTCGTGTTGTCGTGAGGAGAGGCAAAAGGAAGATCATCGGAATGGATGGAGTAGCCAATGAGCAAGACTTCGACAAGTATGGCGACCCGAGGATCGAACATGACGACGATGATGAAGTAGCAGCATACACCGCAAGAAGAAGCAGGACCACCCTACCTAAAGGACGTCCGTTCCACAGAAGAACTCCATTTGCAAAAAAGAAGGGCAAGAAGATTGTGAACAGATAGCTAGCTAAGATCGATTGTATTTAAATCGTAGCCTTCATTTCTCGATTGTATTTTATGGGTACTTTTTGAACTATCATGAATATTTTTAAATTTCATGGACACTCGATCTCGATCCCCCTCCATCTCGATCGCTATCCCACCTTGCCAGATCCGGCCCCCCTCGCCGCCGAGCACCCCCCAGTCCACCGGCCGCCGCCGCCGACCCCCCGCACCCTCGATTCCCCTACCCAACCGCCGCCGCCGACCCCCCGCACCCCGCGCACCGTCTTATAAAAAAAATTAGTATCAAACAGCTTTTTAAATGCTACTGTCTTATAAAAAAAATATTACTGTTATTATTTAAACAAGTTTGAACATATTTAAACACAAATAAGTATCAAACA
>NW_021302726.1:6417-9706 GCF_002162155.2 Triticum dicoccoides
GCCCTGTCTACTTGGAAAAGCAATGTGAAGAGAATGATCGAGAAAGGTGAGAGTTATGAGAAGATCAAGGAGAAAAATCCTTCGATCACCGAAGATGACTACAACGACTTCAAGATCAATTGCTCGAGCACCGCAAGCTCCCAATCAAGTGAGTGGGGGAAACAAATGCGGGAGCTGAACATAGGGGAACACACACTCGGTCCCGGCGGTTACAGAGTGGCGGAGCCTATATGGGACAAGGAGGAGGCGGACCGTGCCGAGCAAGGCCTACCGCCCCTCTTCGATAAATACGGTGACAAGCAGACCAGGAACTTTGTCAGGGCCCGGTACAAGAAGGACCCGAAAACAAAGGAGCTTACCACGGATCCGAAGACCAGGCAGCTTGAGCTTGTTCTGGTAAGGAATACACCCCCGCGTAATTAGCTCCATATGGTTGCATTCTAATTAATGAAGCTGAATTTCTAAATGGTTCACATTCCTTCCGCAGGCGACTGAAAGCAGTAGCGCGGGGTCGACTCAGAGCAACCCTTGGGACACCACTCTAAATAGGGGGTTGAATATAATGAAGAACAAGGATAAGCTCAGTAAGCCGACGTCAGCTGGTCGTGTGGCCGGCAAAGGCTTGTCGACAAAATGGGGGTCATACTATACCGCTGGTGTGCGGAAGGAGAAAAAGACTAGCTCGGAAAGCCAGGCGCGAGAGGTTCAAGAACTCAAGGCACAGGTGGCGCGGATTCCGGAGATTGTCCAAGAGCAAGTGGAACAACGACTCGGAGCGACGATCACCGCCCTTGTGCCTACCTTGATCTCGGGGTTGAGTGCATGGATTGCGGGCGGCCAACAGGGGCCGCCCCCGATTCCTAGCTTCACGGCCAGCAACTCGCATAATGCGATGGCGGGGCCATTGGTGCCTCCGGCGGAGGCGGCATTGGTGTCTCCGACGCCGGCACAGGAGCTTAATGCACCCGGGTGTACGCCGGCCGGCACCTCTTCAGCAAGCGGCCGCTCTGTCAACTGCACGCCCGCCGTTGGCGGTGCCTCGACATTAGCCGAGCTCGACGCCATCATCACGGTAACTAATTAAGCCTCTCTCGGCCGAGGACTTCATCTCCTTGCCTTTGACTGGGCATCCCTGACGCCCTACATGTTTTCGCAGGGCGCCGCCGACGTTCCGTGCACTCTCCTCCACTTCGTGAACAACGAGTTGGTCGATGTCGCCAAGGGCAAAATCGTTCAACCGGGAAACCCCTTGTTCCACGGTACCCAGATGCCACCCAACTTGTTTAGGGTTCAACTGGTTCGGATGCTGCCAGGCTGCGATGACTTGTTACCTCCGATTCGACCCGTCGGAGCCGACGATGATGACGTGATGACCCTCAGCGCCTGCCTGAGCTGGCCCCTGCTTTGGCCGAAGAGCCAGATTCGTTTGGGGGCGGGGGACACCACCCCAAAGACAACACCGCCAGTCGTGCCGGCGCCAAGTCGGCCCCATGGCAAGACCGCCGTAACGATGCCGGACATCCCTATGCCACTGGATCCAAACATGCATATGGCACAGGATCAGAACGACGACGACGACGACGATGATACATTTGGCAACGTCGATCAGTACTTTGCCGAGCATGGGTACGATGGCGACTTCATGGGGCCTCCTTCTCAAGAACCAAACCCAACAAAAGACGTGTGCGATCTAGCTCGTACCGCGGAGAAGCCAAGTTGCAACAGGCGCCGTCTGGCGTTCAGCTCTCAGGAGACGCCTCCAGCTGCCGACTTCACCGAGCCTCAGATAGGCGAGGTGCGAAATATTATCAGCCCCAACACACTCAAGAAGGCGGTCTGTGAGCAGAACTCGGTCCCATTACAGGAGAAGAAGAAGGCACGCAAAAGAAAGACTAAGAAGGGTGCGAGCCAGCCGGCACCGAGTACGATCCGTGCTCAGGACGGGCCACCTTCACCGCAGGATATCTCGAGGAGGGTGCATGTGGCGGGTAGGGCGATGCTACCACCAAATATGCTCAATGCTGCAACCGGTGCTATGCGGAGTCTGCACGACAGTGTTCTTTCTTTGGAGAAGCGGCGTCTCAGAGAGAAGGATGTGGCATACCCGGTTTTCGTGGCCAAGGTGCCAGAGGGCAAGGGCTTTGTGGATGGGGACATCGGGGGTACGATCGTCCTGCGGTTTGATGACATCTTTGCTATGTTTAACCTTCATCCGCTGCACTACACCTTCGTTCGGCTATTTTCGCTGAGTATGGAGATGCGGATCATTCGCGACAAGACCCCGGACATCGTGATAGTCGACCCCTTCTACATGCGTGCCAAGATCTTTGGCAGCGCTGGGGACCGGCAAGTCGCGAGTTCTTACCTCGAAGGCGTCATTCTGGCAAACCAAGATAAGGATAACTTCCTCGTGCCTTACTTTCCCGAGTAAGTCCTCCCCTCAACCGGCCCGTAACATATGAATTCTTACTTTTCGATCGTTTTTCTTTTAACATTCCGTGTTTTCTGCAGTGACACACGTTGCACGCTCATCCTCCTTAGCCCCAAATATTCCATGGCCACGTATTTCGACCCGGACCGTCAGTCGAACGTAGACTACACAAATGTCAAGAAGGTTCTTGATGATGTTCTCCCCGGCTACGCCCAATCTGGAGGCACCTTCACCAGGCCTATTCGTAAGTACGGCAAGCACGTGTTCTCCCACAATACGATGTTCTGCTGCGTCAAGCAGCCGCCTGGCGGTCAGAAGGGTGCCTACTACGCCATCCATCACATGCGGGCGATCGTACGGGACCATCATCAACTTCTGCTACCGAGTAAACTCCAAGATTGGGCCGCGAGCGTGTCGGCAATCCAGGACGCGGACCTCCGACAAGAATTCTTTCACATCCAGTCGGAGTTTGCGGAAATCATCCATCAAGATGTCCTTCGTACCTCGGGGCAGTTCTACCTCAGAAATCAACCGTCCAACAGTGACATCGACACAATGCTACAAATGCAGGATGACAACGCCCGTTCTTTCATGACTCCCACGATAGACGGCGGCTTCATCCACGCTCCGGTCCCTTGAGTCGAGTTGTCTAGTTCTGAAACATCGATTGGCTCATGTTGTAATTAAACTTTAATGAACTTGTAGTATGTCTCTTTGGTTTTGAGAGTCGTTCAACTTAGATGTAATCGATGCTATTAATGTCTTGCTTTTCTCTTCCGATCGTTCTGTTGCATAATTATATATTGCTTATGTATTGTCTGTGAATTGGTACTAACGTTTCGTTTGGCTAGTGCATAG
>NW_021302727.1:0-3622 GCF_002162155.2 Triticum dicoccoides
TTGTTGGAGTTATCTTGTGTCATATTTCACCTAAAAGCCTTCCCTAAGGATTGTTGCTATTTATGGTGCTTATAAATGACCCAAGTTCTTCATTTGTCCTTCCGGTGAAATAAGTTTCTCGTCTCCTTGTTGATATCAATCCAATCATTTGTTTCCGTTGGTGGCAGATGTTGGCATTTTCTTCTCCATTCTTCTATTTCAATTATCTATCTTCTATTCTTTTGTTTCGGAGGCATTGTGATGTTACTCTCTTCGACCCATCATCTCATTTTGTAAATTATCATGTAATTTTCCTTGCTTATCCGTTTAGCCGGAGTGTCGTGTTCTCATTCGAGTTCTCTCATCTTATCAAGTTTTGCCTCCCTTCTCAACCGGAGTGCGGTTTGTAATGTCTCTTACCCCTTGTGCCATTCTTTCAATTCCGGAGGCAGTGTGTTGTTGATTTCATCATGTATCCTCCCATCTTGTCAAGTTCATGTTCGATTCCTTCCATTTACAGTCGGAGTGCTGCCCAAATTATATCAATCTTATCCTTTCTCTATCCAGTTCTAACCGGAGTGGTTTCAATATCTATCTTATCACTAAACCTATTGGTTCTCGTTGTATCCCTTGCTCCTCTTTTCTAACGGAGTGTTTTCAACTTTGCTCATCTTCGTTGTTTTCTTCATTTCATTTTGTTCAACCTCTCAAGGTTCTTTGGTTTCACTCATTGGTCAAAGAAGCAACTTGGTTTTACCTCTCCTCTTCCTCTTCTTTTCCCTCCGGTGCCATCCTAGATCTCGGGACGAGATCCTCTCGTAGTGGTGGAGTGTTGTAACGCCCCGGATACGACTTTCCATATTCTTAACTCCAACTCTTGCCTTTTCCGGAGATGCGATATGATTTTTCCTTCGTGGTTGGGTTTTTGTCTGTTGTGTTGCTTTTGTTTTTGTTATGCATCTCATCTCATAGCATCATCCGCATTGCATCGGCACTCCGTTGCCGTCATGTTTTAAAAACTTGCATCCGCTCGTAGTTGCCGTGTTCCCCTTGCTTTTGTTGGTCGTTCCGAGTCTAACCGGGTTTTTCGATTCCCTCTTGTCTGACCGTTTGACCCTCTCTGCACAACCACCTCCCCTCTTGAGCGTGTCCGAAACTTCCCCGAACCCGACCCGGGCAGTCATCACCGTTGGATTCGGATCATCCCCTAACATCTACAAAGTATCTCCGTTTTCTTATTTGGACTCCCTACCTAGTTATTCTCATCCGTCGGATTTCGATCTGATGATCTAAACTTCCCTCTTTTTCATATATATAGTCCACTCCTAGACTATTTTGGACAAACCCTAGCCCTACCTTGTCCCATCCATCCCATTCCCACGCCGCCGCCACTCTCCTTGTTATCAGCGTCGAACCAACTAGCCGCCCTCCTCGTTTTTTCCCCGATCCAATCAAATCCATCCCCTGTGACCCAATCCATCGATTCCCCCTCCAACCTCCTGCCCGAGGCCTCCCCTCGATCCAACCCTCCTCGCTCTCCTCGTCGCCCTCGAGCCAGGAGCTCCTCGTTCGTGCGCCAACTGCCCATCCCCGAAGCTGCAGCACCGTCCCCGAGCCAATCGCCAGCCTCCTTCCCGATCCACCACCTCACCTCCCTTGACCTCCATCGCCCGCGTCGCCGGAGCTGCTCCATGCGCCGCTCGAACCTGCCCGAGCGTCTCCTCTGCTCCCAGACCCAGGCCGCCGTCCGACCTCGCCGGCCGGTCGCCGGAGCAGTCCATCCAGGCCTCTCTCTCGCGCCCCGCACTCCTTCCCCTTCCTCTACTTCCCCTCGTTCCTCACCTGTCTCCTCTGCTTGCAACAGATCGAGCCATGGCACCGCCCTAGGTTCTTCCCGACGCCATGGATGGGCGCGCCATTGGGGAGCTCCCCGCCGCCTGGATCCTCCGCCTCGCCGAAGACCTCCTGCGCCGCCCCGCCGGAGTCCCTCCTCGCCGGCCTCTTCTTCTCCTGCTCCAGATCGAGCGCCGCCGGCCTCTGCTCTCTCTGCATCGAGCAGAGAGGCTTCGCTCGTCCCGCTCGTCCCGCGCCGTTGACCCGTCGCCCTGCCGCGGCTCTAAAGCCCAGCCGCTGGATCTCACCGCCTCCTCCACCGACCTGGGCTTGGCCCAAGGGTGAGGCCCCAGCGCCTCCTTTTTTTTTCTTTCTGTTGGGCCTGCTCCAGCCAGATTTGGCCCAGTGTTGTTTTTTTTTCCTGCTGCGTATTTGTCTATTACCCAGAGTTTGCAGTTTACAGAAAACCCCCTGTTCTTCATACATTTAATAACTCTTCAACGGTGCATCATATTAAAATGTTTTATATATGAAAAGTGCTTAGAAATTTGTGTAGATTAATAATATGCCACTTTCATCTATGTTTAAAATGTTTAAATTGCTGTTTGCATTAATTTGCTTAAATGCCATGTTAAAATGATTTATTTCATAACTAAATAACCGTAACTCGGAATTAAATAAACTTTATATGTATTTGGGGTGGAAAAATGCCTAGTTTAACATGGTCCACTTTATTTTCCTGTTTAACAACAATAAAATATGTTTTAGGGCAGAACAGTACCAAATTTGAATATTGCTCATGAGGATTTTCCGGAATTGTTGTTCGTTGCTTTCCGGCCTCATTTAACCTTGACTAGATAGGTAGTTTTCATTTGCTTCACCCTCTTGCCATGCTTAACAACATTTAATATTGTTGGGAACATAAACGGGATCAAACTAAATAACTTATCGTGGTGTTTCGTCAATATGCAGTTGCATATTGAGCTCCATTTAACTTGTAGTATTGTTTGTTGCACTTTGCCATGCCATGCCTCATTAAACCGGACATGCATCATACTTGTTTGTGCATCATGACTTGTTTATGCTTGTGTGTTTACCATGTTGTTTGTTTCTTTCCGGTTTGCTTCTCTCGTTAGCTTCGGTTTCGTTCCGGAGTTGTGAGGATTCGTTCGTCTACGGCCGTTTGTCTTCTTCATGGACTCGTTCTTCTTCCTTGCGGGATCTCAGGCAAGATGACCATACCCTCGAAATCACTTCTATCTTTGCTTGCTTAGTTGCTTGCTCTTTTGCTTGTCTATGCTGCGATACCTACCACTTGCTTGTCATGCCTCCCATATTGTTGAACCAAGCCTCTAACCTACCTTGTCCTAGCAAACCGTTGTTTGGCTATGTTACCGCTTTGCTCAGCCCCTCTTATAGCGTTGTTAGTTGCAGGTGAAGATTGAAGTTTGTTCCTTGTTGGAACATGGAGATGTTGTTCCTTGTTGGAACATGTTTACTTGTGGGGATATCACAATATATCTTACTTAATTAATGCATCTATATACTTGGTAAAGGGTGGAAGGCTCGGCCTTATGCCTGGTGTTTTGTTCCACTCTTGCCGCCCTAGTTTCCGTCATATCAGTGTTATGTTCCCGGATTTTGCGTTCCTTACACGGTTGGGCTATAATGGGAACCCCTTGACAGTTCGCCTTAAGTAAAGCTCTTCCAGCAATGCCCAACATTGGTTTTACCATTTGCACTAACAACCTACCACCTTCCCTTGGGTTCTGCAGACTCGAGGGTCATCTTTATTCTAACCCCCCCCCCC
>NW_021302728.1:0-1242 GCF_002162155.2 Triticum dicoccoides
AAGGTCCAAGCTGCTAGCCGCCGACCGGCCAAGGCCAAGGCCACCGCGCGCGCACGCACCAAGGGGGCCAGGGAGCCACTCCTTTTTCCTTGTCCTAGTAGGACTCTTTTCCTACTTCGTTTATTCCGTATCTAATCCTAGATCTATTCCTAATCCTAATCTATTTCTTGCCCCCTACCCCAAGCAAAAACCCTCCCCTACCCAATAGAAATACCCAAGCACCCCCCCCCTCTAAACCATCAAACCAACACCTCTCCTCTCCTCCGCCTCACCACCGCGCCACCCAACGCCGCCGCCGCCTCACCACCGCGCCACCCCACACCCAACGCCGCCGCCGCCTTACGCCGCCGCCGGAGCCCCTCGCTCTTCGAGGTACTAGCCCCGCGCCGCGTCACCTTTTCTTTTCTCGGATCGTTTTCTTCTAATCGTTACGATTCTTTTCTTCTCTAAACCGTTCCGGTTTTCTAGATCAGTTTTTCGTTCGGATTTCTTCTCCGAAACCCTAGATCGGATTCGTTTTCTTCTCCGATTTAGTTGCCTTTTTACCGTTCGCCAGACCGTTCTTCCTAACGAACGTGATCACCAGATTCTTCTAGGTTAATGAACGTCCGTTCGTTTAACCGTTCGTCGTTCTCTTTTCTCGTCGGATTTATTCCGCGATTCTTCCGATCGTGATTTCAGATCCGATCTTCTTTCTAGTCTATCTTCTTGCTTGTTTATCGGAATCAGGTGATTCAAATGCCTGGAGTTTCGCCTCGAAACCGCCGTTCCGACTAACCAACTTAAACTAAGTTTTGTTACTCTAAAATTTTGACCTAGTTTCAACTTGCTAGAACCGAGTTGTTTTCTTTCGTCGTTTGACTTTCGATGCTTTATTTGATTCGATTCTTTTGCAACCAGGGTTCTTAATTTGAACTCTCTGGTTAGATCTTTTATTCGAGATTTCCCTGTGCATTAGATGAGTACTTATTGTATGCTTGTTGTTTGTCTGCGATAGATTACCCGGATTGCGCCGCTTGTTACTTCGAAACCCTAGGACTCGCGGATCATCAGCAAGGCAAGTAACACTTGATCATATCTTTCCTACTACCCAGTTTTATTGCATTAGATCAAACCCTCAAACACTTGCATTGTTAGGATCTAATTAAATTGTGGGTTGGGAAGTAGAATTGAGGTAGTACCTATTACCTGTTACTTATGAAACCTTGGGAGTTACTTCTACGTTTGCTTATTATGCTATGC
>NW_021302729.1:0-1577 GCF_002162155.2 Triticum dicoccoides
CGTCGTCGCCCGAGCCGCCGTCGACCGTCGTCGTCGTCGCCACTGCGGTGAGTCGCCGGAGAAGCCCCCCACCGTTAGATCTAAAATCTACGCGCTAGATTAGATCACCCGAAGCGGTAGGTTTTAGTTTTAAAAATCGGTTTTAGTTTCGGTTTTTATTTAGGTTTAGTTTAGACCGGCCCGACTCGGTTTATTTCCCCGGCGCGTTTTAGTTATTTGACGCCCGAGCGTTAGATAGGCCCGTCAGCACCAGTTTTTCTTTTTAATTATATTTTCGTTTCTGTTTTTTTTTTACAGAATAGTTTCAGCTTTGTAAAATCCATATCTTTTAACCTACTTAATATTTTTAATTGATTCTTTTTTTGTTAGTTTGCAAATTTGTTGTAGTTTCTGTAGAAAATATGTTTAGTCATGTTTAAATTATTAGAAATTGTTTTATTTTAGTTTTAGACAGATTAGTAATTCTGCTATAAAATGAGTTAGGATTATTTTATTTTAGTGATTCTTTTTGTCACTACTTTGTTTTGACCATGCCTAACCGTAGGAATTTATTTGGACATTTTAGATTTTAATAAAAAAATAGTTTTAATCAAAATCATGTGGTTCTTATTTATTTAACTAGCTATTGTTTTCCTATTGTTTTATTTAGCAAATAATTTTATTTTACCTATGTCATAGTTTATTTTAGATTAGTTTCTGTAGTTCTAGAACATGAACTTTTATTTACAATAAATAGAATTTTTTTTCTTGCTAGGATTGTTTTAGGCATAATAGGAGTTCTATAATAGATTTTGATGTGATTCTTTTTGCTCCTAGTTTGCATGATGTTTTCCCTTCTGTTTGTTAGCAAAACCCATGCTTAGGTTCTGTTAAGAAAAGTTTTGTTGTGTGGTTTTCCTTTGTTTTTATTTGGTGCCCCTTGATTTGCATTTTATTTGTTGGTTTTATTATGAGTGTTAGAATTATTTGCTAGGATGTTTGCTTATATGAATGCTATGTTTGACTATATAGATTTACATCGGAGTGACGAATAGTTTTATCAAGTTTCCGAGAGCGTTTATATCTTCATCAACATACCAGGCAAGTTCACTTTGACCATGTTTTTCATACCTATGTGTTTTATTGCATCTAGTGCCATCTTCGCAACAAATCCCTCCAGTAGTGATACTGAATTCTTGTAGTTGAGTAGTATGCACGAGGTAGGAACCCATCACCCTGTTACCAAGCCCGGGACGTCATTTATTTTAATGCTACGCTATAGTAGACGGGGTTGGTATGAGTGCTCGAGAGTGGTGTGAAGAAGGAGGACTCTACGTCAATGATGACAACTCCATGATGACATCTGCAAGGACTGCATCTTCAAGGCCTCAAGACTTCAAGACTCGAGACAAGAATTCAATACACACTACTGGGTGAAGGATGGTTGACGGGCACCCTGGAGAAACCAGTGGTTGGCCGGGATGCATGGAGAAGCGCCATGACATCTTGCGGAAAGCTTCACCCAGACTCAAAGAGACGGAAGAATACTTCATGCCCGGAAGCTTACCTGTGCAACCGCAAGTCACTATGGGCTCTGG
>NW_021302730.1:0-1293 GCF_002162155.2 Triticum dicoccoides
GCACATCAATGTGCGTTATAAGTATGACACAAAATCACATTCAAGACGAAATAAAAATTCATTCTTATCACGAGAGGAAAATCCATAAAAGAAATAGTTTAACAAAGCGTATCATTGCAAACATGGTTTGGTACCAATTCTTATCACGAATGGCAGACCACAGCAGAGTTCCATTTGCTATTTTAAGCTTCCCGGGCTGCTTTCCTCCAAAGCGGAATGAATAAAATCGAAAATACAACGGAGCATATTATTATTCTCACCAAAAGCAATTAAGTTCCTCCGTCTCATTTTTTTCATGACCAGACCAAGAAGAGCGTCGTTGTTTCACTAAAATCACAGGTGAACACACCACCAAACAAACATTTCTAGAAAACTGAGATCTCCCGATTAGCAAAGCAAACAACCAGAACACATGGACGCTGAGAGTATCCTTGTTGCACCTTGACGGCCATGTGCGCTTGGCAAGCAAACCAGATCGGTGTATAGATATGTAACCTATGCACCGATGGCTCCAAGAGGAGCGCGATAGACGCAAACAATGAGAAAATATGTACAGAACTGCCGAATAACCGTCACTGTACTCATGAACCCGGACCGGAAGGAATAGAATGTTACACTCATAAAGCAAAATTGTGATCCTTTTGATGCTGATGATATATGTAGGATCTCAATGCTGAGGTCGGATGCGAGAAACTGCATTGCTTGGCACCCAGAAAAGAACGGGATATTCACAGTTAGGAGTGCTTATAATTTGGCGATGGCTATCAAGAATAGTCGGCTCTGGAACCCTCTAGGTCGACGAACAACCAAGATAATCGCAGCATATGGGACCTCATTTGGAAGGCTGACGTCCCACCGAAGGTGAGAATATTTGGATGGAGGGTAGCGACAAACACTCTGGCAATGAACAGAGGCGGAATCAGAATTTCTCAAAGTCTAGGGCTAAAATTAACTGACTAATTATAATGTCTAATACTACGCACATCAATGTGCGTTATAAGTATGACACAAAATCATATTCAAGACGAAATAAAAATTCATTCTTATCACGAGAGGAAAATCCATAAAAGAAATAGTTTAACAAAGCGTATCATTGCAAACATGGTTTGGTACCAATTCTTATCACGAATGGCAGACCACAGCAGAGTTCCATTTGCTATTTTAAGCTTCCCGGGCTGCTTTCCTCCAAAGCGGAATGAATAAAATCGAAAATACAACGGAGCATATTATTATTCTCACCAAAAGCAATTAAGTTCCTCCGTCTCGTTTTTTTCATGACCAGACCAAGAAGAG
>NW_021302731.1:0-1927 GCF_002162155.2 Triticum dicoccoides
AACCATCACCGGAAGACCATTGTTTTTGCTTGTGCCATAGTTTCGGACGAGACCGAAGAGACATATGTTTGGCTGCTGGAGACTTTTTTGAGGTCCATGTGTCAAAAGATGCTGAAGAGTGTTATCACGGACGCCGACGCTGCGATGATCAAGGCAATTTGCCAAGTCTTGCTAGACGTGTGGCACCGTATATGTACGTGGCATATAGAAAAAAATATGAAGATTCACCTCAGTCCAAGTCCTTGAAGGAGTTCCGAACTCTTCTGTACTACAGCACGTCCACGGCCACGTTTGAGGAGAGGTGGCACGCGTTTTCCAAAAGATGGCAATCGGAAAAAACAGTAACATGGTTGAGACGGATGTATAAGAAGAGGAGACTGTGGGCCGCGGCTTATCTGACAGAGGGTTTTTGGCTTGGCATGAAAAGCAACCAGAGGAGTGAAAGTCTAAACTCATGCCTTCACCTCCACCTAGACGGTGAAATGACCCTGGTGGATATGATTTTGCACTATGAGAACGCCGTTGTATGTATCCGTGAGAATGAGGCACGAGATGATTGCACGGCCTCACAGAGTGTACCGGTGGCAGTTACTAGCTTGAGGGAACTTGAGATAGCTGCTTCTCACGTCTTCACTCCAGCAAACTTCTATATGTTGCAAGCTGATCTTAGGAAAATTGGCGGCATGGAGATTGTAGAAATAAAGCTCGGAGACGGATCACAGCAGTACATCGTGGCCTGGAAGAATAACCGGAAGAGCCGTTTTTGGGTGGAGTACACTCCAGTAAATTCCGCAGAAACTATAAGGTGCAGCTGCAGAAGAATGATTCGAAAGGGTCTACCTTGCAAGCACATATTCCATGTACTGAAGTACTTGAATATATCTGAAATACCAAAGTGTTTAGTTCTTGTGCGGTTCACGAAAGACGCAAGGTTGGGACTGCCCGCAAGGCGCACAAGTGATCTGTTGGGATTTGGATGGACTGGAGCAGCTGAAAGAATGAAATATAGCCAGGTCAGTGTGTTGGCTTCAGAAGCTATGCATGCAGCATGCAAACACCCATCTTTGTGGGATCAGTTACAGGAGAGTTTGAAGACCGTGATAGCTAAGAGCCATGAGTATGATCAGCTAAAGGAAAATTTGAGTAAGAAAACGGCTGATCTTAGTACTTGTGCAATTGAATATGTAGACGATGATGAAGGCAACATAGTTGAAGTTCAAGATCCTATTAATGTATCAGCGAAAGGTGCAACTAAGGTAGATGAGAACCGCCCTATGTCAAAAACTGGTAGGCCACTTTCGTACGACGAGATCAGAATCAAGTGCGGTGCATGCAAATTGCTAGGGCACACTAAACGCAGCAAGAAATGCAAACTAAATCAGAAGTAAGTTTTTGTACGCATTGTAGGTCATAATTGTTTTTAATTTGTCATTAATTAACTTATCCTGTTATCGTGTGCAGAAGCGTGGTGGGCGAAGAAGAGTAGAAAGTTGCTAGAGTTATGTTAGGATGAATCCAGTGATCTAATAGTGAGGTGTTTACAATGTGTTACTGCATACATGATACATGATATATAATATTGCAAGAGGCCAGTACCTTGAGATAGTGCTTGTAGCATATATGGACTAAACAGGAGGCGGTCACTAGGGAATTTAATCATGGAAAATGGATAGCATTGCCATTGTAATGATGTCATCTTTTGTGTTGTCCACTCAAATTATATTATATTAGAAAACTAGACGATACCCGGCATGTTGTTGCGGGAATGTTTTGCAATATATTCATAGAGAAATGGTTACGTGTAACATGTACATGTTGTTGCGGGAATCTTTTGTTTGCATGTTGTAGTGGACCTTTCTTCATACATGTTGAATGACGAGGTGGCAAACTTGCATGTTAAGAGAAATAGGTTAGTGGTGGCTAGTTG
>NW_021302732.1:0-1607 GCF_002162155.2 Triticum dicoccoides
GGAGGAGTTGGTGGCAGCAGCGGTGGTGGAGTTGATGGGCAGCGGCTGTGGTGGCGGCGGTGGCGGAATTGGAGGTGGCGAAGACAAGGCCGAAACCCGGGTACGTGATACCAAATTGGTAGGACTAGGGTTCCTATCGGTACGGGTACGTAGGTTTTAGGGACAAGGTGGAGGTGGACGAGGGCTGGAGCGGGCGCGCCGGCGAGTAGGCGTCGTCGCGGCTAGGGTTTAGGTGCGGCGGCGGTTGCCTGGTGGCGGCTAGGGTTCCGACTCCTCAGGGAGCTGGCAAACAAAAGATGATAATATCTTTATTGCTTGATCTCAAACGATGTCTTACAACTAGTATTTATAACTTTAGCCTAAGATAACTTGCCTAAAATAACTTGCCTAAGATAACTTGTGGGTCAAGCCCCTAATACTAATGTCTGGTGGGCCTCTTCCTGGTATAGACCAAACCGGTCATAACAGTAGCTGAGTTAGGTTCACCTAGCTATCTCTAGGATGTAATAATAGGTTAAACCAGAGGTAACTTAAAAAGATTGTGCTTGCCAAACGCTCTATAGTTTTTCCAAAACAAAGGAACACTTCCGTTTTCCGAAACTGTGGTTTTCATTGCCCAAGCATTAGAATACCATAGTTTCCACAAACTGTGGTATTCATAGGCTCATAGCCCAAGCATTAGAATACCAATGTTATTCAGCTGCTTTTTTGGTATTTTTCTGCATGCAGATGGATAGAAGTTGGATGCATGGTACACTATTTTCCCATGAGTACATCAGTGATATCAAGGAATTTATGAACTTAATTCAAGAGAAATTCGGTGAGGATGATGAAATACTTTGCCCGTGTAGTCAATGCCTAAATCAGAATTATCTAAATCAGACCATTGTGGAGAATCACATGTTGATGAATGGCATTGAAAGTACATATACTCGCTGGATACATCATGGAGAGGACTTTGATGTAGATGTTATTGAACATCCTGTTCATGTGCATGACAATGAAGATGGTTCTGTACATGGGACTGAGGATGAGAACAATGGTGTTGATGAACTTGAAGGGATGTTAGGAGACCTACGCAGAGCAGCATAACAAGCTCGAAAGGAAGGTGAAAATCAAGATGGAAACAATGGCGCAAGCCCTCATGAGAATGAGTCTTTTTGGAGTACGCGAAGATAGAGGCAAAGCGACAACTTTATCATGGTTGTAGCAAGTTTTCAAAGTTCTCCTTTGTGGTAAAGCTTCTCCATATGAAGTCATACCATAGGATCAGCAATACTGCATTTTCTGAAATATTAAAGTTGTTGGCTGAAGCATTACCTAATATGAATACAGTGCCAAAATCGTATAATGAAGCAAAAAACCTTCTGAAGGAATTAGGTCTTGGATATGAATCGATACATGTGTGCTTCAACAACTGTGTTCTGTTCAGAAAGCAATATGCCAAGAATGATAATTGCCCAGTTTGTGGTCTGTCAAGATGGAAAGACCCTGTTAGGAAGAAGATTCCACAGAAAGTGCTCAGACATTTTCCATTGGTACCTAGGCTGAAGAGGATGTTTCTTTCCAAACAAGCATCAGAATATGCACAATGGCACAAGTTAAAG
>NW_021302733.1:0-1659 GCF_002162155.2 Triticum dicoccoides
GGTGCGAGGGTGGCGGCCATCGCACAAGGATGCTTGAGGCGCGAGCGGTGGAGTCCTACGCTGGTGAGCAAGGGGCGCAGTGGTGGTTCCCCGTCGACTTCTAGCTCTGGAGCAGCAGCTCCGACGATATCAAGCATGCTGCAGTGTGACTGGCGCCGGTGTGAAGTAGCAGCGGCCAGTTCCGCACGGAGACATGGGCGGCCACCCGATGGCCGTCAAGGTGGGCGTGGAGTACTGACGAAGGCGACTATATAATGATCTATCATCAAGATGCTGATTGGAACACCGCTTCATGTCCGGGGTGAAAATTATTGTCCTGATCATTATTGGTCGGGCTCAGCAACGACGAGGGTATACCTTCTTGAAGGCGTTGCTACGGAAGAAGTCGACTTAGTCATAGGTGTTAATTTCATATCTTGTGTTGGTTCGGCTATGATTGCCTTCGTTTTGTACTCTCCTGAATAATTAATAAAAATGGTTGTATGCATCGCATTGATACAGAGGCCGGGGGTTTTAATCTCCTTTTCGAAAAAAAGAAAAAAAACATGCAGCTAGCCTGTAGGATTTGACAGACAAACACTGAGAGAAGGAAATCAAGAGACGGACCAGCCAAGGATTGCAACACTAATAAATTGTGAAGAAGAATTCATAAGTACCTGGCAAGTTAATCAAGAGTCGGGAGGATTTTTGTTAGAAATTTCGGCAGCATAATGCGTTGGGAATAATTAATGTGCGTCATGATGGTCAGCATCAAATGCGCCAATGCCCCTCGCCATCGACAACTTTATTTGTTTCTCCTGTAAACGGGCACACGGTTCAGATTCACGGTAGAGCAGAGGAAGGCAATAGTAGAATGCAAGAGATGTTGTCGTTTCCACCTTTGTTGCATTGGAGCCTGTCCTCCGCCCACTCCGGTGCATCTTTCAAAGCCTTCTGCCTGCCACCTAGCATCCTGCTAGCGAGCATCTTGCCGTCGCAAGTATCAAACAATCAGCAATGGTGTCAATATACCGATTGCGATTATAAATAGCAAATTCTTCCGTTTAGAACAAATGGAGCTTCAGTTCCCATTTAGAACAAATGCATATATAACAAATAAATGATTTCAGATTATTAATGCATACCCTCGACATTCTTCCTATTGAATCATCAACACAATCATCAGGATTTTCTTTATCTACTCAACAGAGGCATGCGATGTACGCCTACGGTTATCCAAGGCAAATAAACTAGTGCAGAAACATCAATGCTTTGACGTTGCTAATTTATCCATTTCTGAACCGGTTCTTAGTTTGGCAATCTTGAAGGGATTAGTATCACAAGTTCACAAAAGGGACCCCCAAGAACCCGTGGCTGATCTAATAAAGTTATTAATGCAGACCCTCCACATCCTTCCTACCGAATCATCAGGATTTTCTTATATACTCAACAGAGGCATATGATTTACGCCTACAGTTATCTGAGGCCCATGCAACGGTGCGGAAACATCATGGCACTAATCATTTTTTATCATGGCAGCTTCTACTACTTACTCTGTTGTGTGTAAAGCAAAACAGGTTTACTTGCTGGTTTTGTGTTTTACACTTCACACCCTTTACTACACCTTGCAACTTCTAATTTACACACCACGCAGCAATAGCAGCAGCAATAGAGTAGGTC
>NW_021302734.1:0-1926 GCF_002162155.2 Triticum dicoccoides
AACCATCACCGGAAGACCATTGTTTTTGCTTGTGCCATAGTTTCGGACGAGACCGAAGAGACATATGTTTGGCTGCTGGAGACTTTTTTGAGGTCCATGTGTCAAAAGATGCTGAAGAGTGTTATCACGGACGCCGACGCTGCGATGATCAAGGCAATTTGCCAAGTCTTGCTAGACGTGTGGCACCGTATATGTACGTGGCATATAGAAAAAAATATGAAGATTCACCTCAGTCCAAGTCCTTGAAGGAGTTCCGAACTCTTCTGTACTACAGCACGTCCACGGCCACGTTTGAGGAGAGGTGGCACGCGTTTTCCAAAAGATGGCAATCGGAAAAAACAGTAACATGGTTGAGACGGATGTATAAGAAGAGGAGACTGTGGGCCGCGGCTTATCTGACAGAGGGTTTTTGGCTTGGCATGAAAAGCAACCAGAGGAGTGAAAGTCTAAACTCATGCCTTCACCTCCACCTAGACGGTGAAATGACCCTGGTGGATATGATTTTGCACTATGAGAACGCCGTTGTATGTATCCGTGAGAATGAGGCACGAGATGATTGCACGGCCTCACAGAGTGTACCGGTGGCAGTTACTAGCTTGAGGGAACTTGAGATAGCTGCTTCTCACGTCTTCACTCCAGCAAACTTCTATATGTTGCAAGCTGATCTTAGGAAAATTGGCGGCATGGAGATTGTAGAAATAAAGCTCGGAGACGGATCACAGCAGTACATCGTGGCCTGGAAGAATAACCGGAAGAGCCGTTTTTGGGTGGAGTACACTCCAGTAAATTCCGCAGAAACTATAAGGTGCAGCTGCAGAAGAATGATTCGAAAGGGTCTACCTTGCAAGCACATATTCCATGTACTGAAGTACTTGAATATATCTGAAATACCAAAGTGTTTAGTTCTTGTGCGGTTCACGAAAGACGCAAGGTTGGGACTGCCCGCAAGGCGCACAAGTGATCTGTTGGGATTTGGATGGACTGGAGCAGCTGAAAGAATGAAATATAGCCAGGTCAGTGTGTTGGCTTCAGAAGCTATGCATGCAGCATGCAAACACCCATCTTTGTGGGATCAGTTACAGGAGAGTTTGAAGACCGTGATAGCTAAGAGCCATGAGTATGACAGCTAAAGGAAAATTTGAGTAAGAAAACGGCTGATCTTAGTACTTGTGCAATTGAATATGTAGACGATGGTGAAGGCAACATAGTTGAAGTTCAAGATCCTATTAATGTATCAGCGAAAGGTGCAACTAAGGTAGATGAGAACCGCCCTATGTCAAAAACTGGTAGGCCACTTTCGTACGACGAGATCAGAATCAAGTGCGGTGCATGCAAATTGCTAGGGCACACTAAACGCAGCAAGAAATGCAAACTAAATCAGAAGTAAGTTTTTGTACGCATTGTAGGTCATAATTGTTTTTAATTTGTCATTAATTAACTTATCCTGTTATCGTGTGCAGAAGCGTGGTGGGCGAAGAAGAGTAGAAAGTTGCTAGAGTTATGTTAGGATGAATCCAGTGATCTAATAGTGAGGTGTTTACAATGTGTTACTGCATACATGATACATGATATATAATATTGCAAGAGGCCAGTACCTTGAGATAGTGCTTGTAGCATATATGGACTAAACAGGAGGCGGTCACTAGGGAATTTAATCATGGAAAATGGATAGCATTGCCATTGTAATGATGTCATCTTTTGTGTTGTCCACTCAAATTATATTATATTAGAAAACTAGACGATACCCGGCATGTTGTTGCGGGAATGTTTTGCAATATATTCATAGAGAAATGGTTACGTGTAACATGTACATGTTGTTGCGGGAATCTTTTGTTTGCATGTTGTAGTGGACCTTTCTTCATACATGTTGAATGACGAGGTGGCAAACTTGCATGTTAAGAGAAATAGGTTAGTGGTGGCTAGTTG
>NW_021302735.1:0-1159 GCF_002162155.2 Triticum dicoccoides
TCGCCGTCGATTCGGGAGCTACCGGGCATCCCCGACCTCGCCCTCGCGCTCGCTGGTCTCGCTGTGAGCCCCTCTCCGTTTCCCCTCTCTTCTCCCCCTTGTTCCCTCACCGTAGCCCTCCTCCCCACCACGGCCGAAGCCTCTCGCCGCCGTCCATGTCGCCGTCGCCGTCTCGGCCCGCCTCCGCCCAAACCGAGCATCCCATCGCGCTCCCAGTGCCGCAAGGGTGCCGCCGAGCCCCTCAGGTGGCCTCCCCGTGCCCCGCAGCCCGATCCCCCTCGCGCCCGAACTCCGGCCGCCGCCCAAGTGGTCGCCGCCGTCGATCTAGGCCATCTCCGGCGAAACGGAGGGCACCAGTGGGTGCGCGCGAGCCCCAGCTTCCCGCGCGTGCCTTCCGCTGCTCGATTGGACGCCGGAGTGGAAATCCCGCGCCCTCCGCCGCGTTTGCTGCCGCCGGCGGCTAAACGCCGGCGTATTAGCCCCGGTTGACCAGGGGGTTTGACCTCCCCTGGCTCAGTGACAAGTGGGGCCCGTCCCTGCTAATTCGGGTTAGGATTAGTTTAAACTTAATCAACCACTGTTAATTAACCCCCCTGACACTGACCAGTGGGCCCCAGCGCCACTAATTCTAAATTAGAATTAAACTAACCTCTGTTAAACCCCCCTGTCACTGACGTGTGGACCCCACACGTCATGTTTGACCCCAGCCAGCCACAGTTGACCGCTGACGTCATGCTGACGTCATGCTGGCGCAATATATATATTTCTGGATTTAAATTAAATCAGGAAATTCCAGAATATAATTTAAACTTCAAAAATTCATAACTTTTATTCTGTAACTCCAAATCAGACAAATTATATATGAAAAATGATCAGAAAAATCCAATCTATCCATCTGTACTATTTTCATGCATGATCAAACAAGTTAAATTGATGTTTAAAGCAGAATAAGGAAAAGCACTTTAAAAGGCCATGTTTGAGTTTGAAATTTGAATCTTTGATTCAAATTGGTTCAAACCCTTCTGGTTTTAGTTGCATTAGCCCAACACACTCATATTGCCATGTTTCATGCATGCATCATATTGTTGCACATTGTTTGGTGATGGTTGAGTATCGGTGTCCTTTGCGACAGGTTCTGCCTCCGAGGAGTACCGTGATT
>NW_021302736.1:0-1087 GCF_002162155.2 Triticum dicoccoides
AAAACATTGAGCGTATGAATGCTAAATATAAACTTGCTGGAGATAAGGGTAGAAAACATGTTGTGTTTGCACCTGGAGATCTTGTTTGGTTACATTTGCGTAAGGATAGATTTCTTGATTTGCGCAAATCAAAGCTAATGCCACGTGCTGATGGTCCCTTTAAGGTGTTAGAGAAAATAAATGATAATGCATATAAACTTGAGCTGCCTGCAGATTTTGGGGTTAGTCCCACTTTTAACATTGCAGATTTGAAGCCTTATTTGGGTGAGGAAGATGAACTTCCGTCGAGGACGACTTCATTTCAAGAAGGGGAGGATGATGAGGACATCAATACAATTGTTACACCCACAGCCCCTGGTGCTATACATACTGGACCAATTACTAGAGCTCGTGCACGCCAACTAAATTACCAGGTACTTTCGTTTCTTGGTAATGATTCTAATGTTCATGAGAATATGATGCTGCCTAAATTGGATACATTTGTTTTGCTTACAAATGAAGGGCCTAGCTTGGAGAAGGATGAACATTGGAGCAAGAACAAGCATGGAGATGATGGCATGCGCAAGGGGAACAAGAACGGAGTTACAAGTGATGATTTCAGGACTTTGAAGCCACCATAATGGGTGCATGTAGCCTTGGACGAAATATACAAGATGCCACTTCATAAATTTCGTCCCGAGGTTATTTTAGGTGCTGCGTCACCTTATTATTGGGCCAGGCCCATGTAATTTCGAAATACATAAGTATAGGCTATTTTTAGAGTCCGTATGTGTGGGGAAACAAGAGATAGGGTTGATTTCGGACCCCTCCACCAAGGGCCACGAAATTCCCCCCTCTTCCTCCATATATACAGCCCTTAGGGCATCGTTTAGACTTTGGGTTTTGTTTAGATTAAAAGTTCGCCATAGCTGCAACTTCGCGTACTTCGTTTGTGTTCAACGACCAGACAAAGGCGTCACAGAACCCCACCTTGATCAATAAAGCTTTCATCTTATATTCGCAATATCCAGATTGCAATCTCAGTTTCTTGCTTGTTCTTCGTTTGCTCGCAGGAAACAGACCCTCGTGGTCAGGTTGATCGTGCTCC
>NW_021302737.1:0-1676 GCF_002162155.2 Triticum dicoccoides
GGCTGTGATATTGTGATATTACCCATGAACTGGAGAATGTAGTTAAAACAATTGGTCTATTGATGAACTGGACAGTTCGTATTTTTTATGGCAAATGCATCAAATTTCAGTGTCAGAGTCTGCCTTTTGGTATGTCCTTGTGGTGCGTTGCCTCTCCATTAAATTCTCATGTTCGCAGATCTGGAGTGTAGTTATATTATGTCATGCCTTTTTAGATGAAACTAGAATGGAGTGGTACGTTCCATCACTTGGGACAATGTAATTATATTATTTGATATTTAGTATAGAGTTCTGAACTAACTTGGTTGGGCTTAGTTCAGGCAAAAAAATACTTCTGTAAAGTTGTAGTCACAACTATAATTGTCCGAGGAAGTGTTCTAAAAGGAGATGTCTTGCACTATTGCTGCTTGGTACCAGACATGAACAACTACATTAGGAGTTTGCTGCATGGTTGGAGGTCAGCTCAGCTTTTCTATCTGCTTAACTTTTGTGGATATAAAAAATTATGTAGTCTTCAAGCTGACATTTAGTTGATTGAAAGTAAAGAGATTCAGAGTAAGAGACTTTTTTTGCACTTAGGGGACGGGCACGGTAACATGTCTTCTCACTCCAATATTTGAGAATGAATTTGATAAAATTAGGCACTGCAATTTTTTTTCCAAATTATTGGCAAAATACACTTACGGACAATTTTAAAGAAAACAAAAGTGCGTAATTCTCCTCTGCTTTGTGTTGAAGTCCTCCTGTATAGGGCATTTGAGGTTCTGTTTAGTGCATAATTTGGCGAATCTTTTGCAGCAAACACTCATTTATTTGCTTTGCCATGAAATATCCTACAGACGACTGTCTTGCTCTATCCAGGTGCCATAGTTTTAGGTTTGACATCTAAGAAATTAACTTCAAATTTGAATGCCATGTATAGCATTTTGAGAATTGGAGTGTCGGTCACTACTACTTTAGTGATCTAAAACGTCTTATATTAGTTTACAGAGGTAGTATTTGGGTTGTCATTGACATCACTCTGGCGATGTTGCATGTCAGAGGGGTCTACTCATACGTGCAGTTTTCCATCGTCTCTGGTGATTCTTTTCTTTATTTCCCACCTTGCACGTTTGGTATATTCATGGGTTCACCCTTCTTTTAAATATTTTAGTTTACTAAAATCGTAACAATTGGTGTCAAAACCTTATATTCGATGCTATTGTAGATCAGTACAATTACCCTGTTTGCAGGTTTTTACTTAACCTGTATTAGAAGAAATCATACGCCAACTTACAACCCAACTAAAAAAAGTTATTGAATATCAAATAAAACGTAAGCCAAAAAGACAACCAATACATTGTACTATTTGGATCATGCTTCTTACATATATGTTTGATTACATTATCTATACAATTCTATAATTGTCCACATTATTTTCCTTAGCTTAACATGGCATTGCATTCCATACATAACTATCTGTTATAATAAAAATTATAAGGTGAACCATGTTTGCCGCGACTTGCACAGACCAGAGTTTTCCCATTTGTACACATTCTATTTGCATTACATTTTTCTGTAAAATAATACTGACAACTTCATCATTGTGTTCTACAGGAAGGTAGTTAATGTCACTAGAGATAATAAACCATTTGGATTCCAATACCATACCATGTTGATCTACACCTGGTGTGCTT
>NW_021302738.1:0-898 GCF_002162155.2 Triticum dicoccoides
CCCACATTTTCTTATTATTCTTCAAAACAGCCCTAAGCATAGTAGACAACGTTCTATTGACTACTTCAGTTTGTCCATCAGTTTGGGGGTGACAAGTAGTACTAAAAAGCAGTTTAGTCCCCAACTTAGCCCATAAACATCTCCAAAAGTGGCTAAGAAATTTAGTATCACGATCTGAAACAATAGTATTTGGCACACCATGCAAGCGAATAATTTCACGAAAGAACAAATCAGCAACATTAACAGCATCATCGCTTTTATGACATGGTATAAAGTGTGCCATTTTCGAGAATCTATCCACGACAACAAATATGCTATCCCTCCCCTTCTTTGTTCGAGGTAAACCTAAAACAAGGTCCATAGATATATCCTCCCAAGGAACACTAGGTACAGGCAAAGGCATATATAAACCATGAGGATTAAGTCGTGACTTAGCTTTTTGACATGTAGTGCAGCGAGCAATAAAATGCTCAACATCCCGTCTCATCTTTGGCCAAAAGAAATGTGTAGCAAGTACGTCCTCCATCTTCTTCACGCCAAAGTGTCCCATTAATCCTCCTCCATGCGCCTCCTGCAACAACAAAAGACGAACGGAGCTAGCTGGAATGCATAGCTTGTTAGCACGAAACACAAATCCATCGTTAACAACAAACTTGTTCCACATTCTTCCTTCTTTACAATTCTGCATTACATCTTTAAAATCAGCATCATGCACATATTGATCTTTGATGGTCTCCAAACCAAATATTTTGAAGTCAAGTTGTGAAAGCATAGTATAGCGGCGAGACAATGCATCAGCAATAACATTTTCTTTTCCCTTCTTGTGTTTAATGACATAAGGAAAAGTCTCAATGAATTCAACCCATTTAGCATGTCTACGATTCAATTTAGCTTGACT
>NW_021302739.1:0-817 GCF_002162155.2 Triticum dicoccoides
TCACCTTATTATTGGGCCAGGCCCATGTAATTTCGAAATACATAAGTATAGGCTATTTTTAGAGTCCGTATGTGTGGGGAAACAAGAGATAGGGTTGATTTCGGACCCCTCCACCAAGGGCCACGAAATTCCCCCCCTCTTCCTCCATATATACAGCCCTTAGGGCATCGTTTAGACTTTGGGTTTTGTTTAGATTAAAAGTTCTCCATAGCTGCAACTTCGCGTACTTCGTTTGTGTTCAACGACCAGACAAAGGCGTCACAGAACCCCACCTTGATCAATAAAGCTTTCATCTTATATTCGCAATATCCAGATTGCAATCTCAGTTTCTTGCTTGTTCTTCGTTTGCTCGCAGGAAACAGACCCTCGTGGTCAGGTTGATCGTGCTCCGGCGTGGTCAATAACCTCTCGGAGTTGGTTTAGCGATTGCTAAGGCGCGACGTCCTCGCACGTTCGTAGTCGGATCGTCAAAGTCGACTTCCACCAAAGCGAAATCCACCATCTCATCGAAAGACGGGACACCTTTGCCTCTATCATACCATATATCCACCACCAATCCGAGTTCTTGTCATATTAGGTTTGTTTTCGAGATCCATCTAGATTCCGATTCGTGTTTCCTTGCCGGAGTCGGGTAGCCACGCTCCGTTTAGGCCCAAAATTTTTCGAAAACGCATTTTTCGGAAAAATTTCTGGCTATCCTATTTTTAGGTGTTTCTGAGTGTTTTGAGACAGGTGCCATTATAGGAAGTTTTTTTTGACCCGTTTCCAGTTTTTGGGTCCGGGCAGTCAAAAAAAAAATTGTTCAAAAACATTTCGT
>NW_021302740.1:0-1423 GCF_002162155.2 Triticum dicoccoides
ACCGTTGGAGTATCAAACGAAGTCCAAATGACCCGAAACTTGACAGGCGGTCTACCGGTAGTAAACCAAGGCCGCTTGGCAAGTCTCGGTCCAATCCGGAAATGTTTAAACCCCACACACGAAAGAAAAGTAGAAATGACCACCGGAGGAGAACGAAGCGCCGGAATGCAAAACGGACAACGGGGAAAAGGCTCGAATGCATGAGATGAACATGTATGCAAATGCAATGCACGTGATGACATGATAAGAGATGCACGAAAAAGAAAAACAACACGCGGAGACAAAAACCCAAACCCGAGAAATAAATATAACTTAGCGCCGGAGACGGCAAGAGTTGGAGTACAAATAGGGAAAGTATATCTGGGGCGTTACAACACTCCACCACTACGAAAAGATCTCGTCCCGAGATCTAGGACTGAAAGAACTCCGGGTACTTAGAACGGAGGAGATCCTCGCGTTCCCAGGTGGCTTCACGGTCGGAATGGTGAGACCACTTAACTTTGAGAAATTTGATTGACTTGTTGCGAGTCTTGCGTTCAGTCTCTTCAAGAATAGCAACTGGGTGCTCACGATAAGAGAGATCTTCTTGGAGCTCAATGTCCTCAAAGTTGACGGTGCGGTCAGGAGTCTTGAAGCACTTTTGAAGCTGAGAGACATGGAACACATCATGAACATTTGCAAAGTTTGAAGGAAGCTCGAGTTGATAGGCGAGGTCGCCTCTCTTGCTGACAATCTTGAAAGGTCCCACGTATCTAGGGGCAAGCTTCCCTTTGATACCGAAGCGACGAGTACCTTTCATGGGAGAGACGCGGAGGTAAACATGATCTCCGATCTCGAAAACCAGATCACGGTGCTTACTATCATAGTAGCACTTCTGGCGGGATTGAGCTGCTTTGAGGTTATCACGAATGACTTTGCACATTTCTTCTACTTCTGTGATTAAGTCATTACCCAGCAGCTGACGTTCACCGGTTTCAGACCAGTTGAGAGGGGTACGTCACTTCCTGCCATATAGAATTTCAAAGGGGGCCTTGCCCGAACTTGCTTGAAAGCTGTTGTTGTAAGAGAATTCAGCATAAGGAAGACAATCCTCCCACTTCATGCCGAAAGAAATCACACAAGCCCTGAGCATGTCTTCAAGGATCTGATTGACACGCTCGACTTGACCGCTCGTTTGAGGATGGAAAGCTGTGCTGAAGCGGATGTTTGTGCCCATGGCTTTCTGAAAAGAATCCCAAAACTTGGAGGTAAAAATGCTGCCACGGTCTGAAGATATCACTTGAGGAATACCGTGCAGAGAGACAATGCGAGAGGTATAGAGTTCCGCCAATTGAGCTGCAGTGATCGACTCTTTGATAGGCAGAAAGTGAGCCACTTTGGTGAGCTTGTCGATGACAACAAATATAGCATCATTGCCACGCTT
>NW_021302741.1:0-1367 GCF_002162155.2 Triticum dicoccoides
TAACTTCGTACCTTACAACTCAGGCAAGAACTCCTTCTTTGACTGGTCCATCTTGAACACCTTCAAGATCATGTCAAGGTATGTGCTCATTTGAAAGTATTATTAAGCATTTTGATCTATCCTTATAGATCTTGATGCTCAATGTTCAAGTAGCTTAATCCAGGCTTTCCATTGAAAAACACTTTCAAAATAACCCTATATGCTTTCCAGAAATTCTACGTCATTTCTGATCAACAATATGTCAACAACATGTACTCATCAGAAATTCTATAGTGCTCCCACTCACTTCTTTGGAAATACAAGTTTCTCATAAACTTTGTACAAACCCAAATTTTTTGATCATCATCAAAGCATACATTCCAACTCCGAGATGCTCACTCTAGTCCTTAGAAGGATTGCTGGAGCTTTGCATACTTATTAGCATCTTTCGGGATTGACAAAACCTTCCGGTTGTATCACATACAACCTTTCCTCATTAAAATCATCGAGGAAACAATGTTTTGACATCCTATCTGCAAGATTTCATAAATAATGCAGTAATCGCTAATATAATTCCAACAGACTCTTAGCATCGCTACGAGTGAGAAAATCTCATCGTAGTCAACTCCTTGAACTTGTCGGAAAACATCTTAATGACAAGTCGAGCTTTCTTAATGGTGACATTTACCATCATTGTCCGTCTTCCTTTTGAAATCCATCTGTACTCATTAGCCTTACAACCATCAAGCCGTTCTGCCAAAGTCTACACTTTGTTTTCATACATGGATCCTCTCTCGGATTTTATGGCCTCAAGCCATTTATCAGAATCCGGGCCCACCATCGCTTCTCCATAGCTCGTAGGTTCATTGTTGTCTAGCAACATGACCTTCAAGATAGGATTACGTACCACTCTGAAGTAGTACGCATCCTTGTCATCCTACGAGGTTTGTGAGTGACTTGATCCGAAGTTTCATGATCAATATCATAAGCTTCCACTTCAATTGGTGTAGGTGCCACAGGAACAACTCCCTGTGCCCTGTCACACACTAGTTGAAGAGACGGTTCAATAACCTCATCAAGTCTCCACCATCCTCCCACTCAATTCTTTCGAGAGAAACTTTTCCTCGAGAAAGGACCCGATTCTAGAAACAATCCATATTGCTTTCGGATCTGAATTAGGAGGTATACCCAACTGTTTTGGGTTTCCTATGAAGATGCATTTTATCCGCTTTGGGTTCGAGCTTATCAACCTGAAACTTTTTCATATAAGCGTCGCAGCCCCAAACTTTTAAGAAACGACAACTTAGGTTTCTCTAAACCATAATTCATACGGTGTCATCTCATCGGAATTACGTGGTGCCCTATTTAAAGTGAATGTGGTTGTCTCT
>NW_021302742.1:0-1618 GCF_002162155.2 Triticum dicoccoides
ATCGAGAGGGGACAAATACCGGCAACACAGAAGGGAACACAATCAATGCAATGCACAATATGATGCATGATCATGACATGGCAAAATGAATGTGTTTTGGGCTAATGCAACTAGCAACAGATTAAATGAAGTTGGTTTGAATACAAGATTCAAATTCAAACTCCATATGTGATTATTCAAATGCCATTTAATTGATTTGTGCTAAACAGCAGCTATAAGTTGTTCTAACATGCATGAAAATGGTACAGATGGATTCCTTGAATTTTTCTGATAATTTTTCATATATAAATTATTTAATTTGGAGTTACGGTTAATTTTCTATGATTTATAGAAGTTTTAGGCATTTTCTGGAATTTCCTGAATTAAATTAAATCCAGAAAGCATTACTGCGTCAGCATGACGTTGGCATGACGTCAGCAAGTCAACAGGGGCCGGCTCGGGTCAAACCTGACGTGTGGGGTCCACACGTCAGTGATACAGGGGCTAATCCCGCGTTGACCCGGGCTTTGACCCACTATGGGGCCCACTGTCAGTGGCTGTGGGGGGGGTGTTTAGGCGTCATTAGTGTTAATTAGGCGTGCCACGTCGGCAGTCACTGGAGTTCGGCCGGCGACGACCAAAACTGCGGCGGGAGCTCGCCGGAGTGGCGCTGCGAGGGGTTTTGGGCCAAGCCAAGGGCACCAGAGGGTAGCCCGTGCCCGTGCGCATCTAGGGGGGCCAACGGGAGGTGCGGGGGTGGTCGGGGTTCGCCGGAATGGAGCCCGAGGCGGCGGCCGGAGCTCGGGTGGGTGCGGGGTTAGCGCTGCGGCTTGCAAACAAGCTAGCTGCCACGCTAGCGTTGCTCCACGGGTCGTTGCGAGTGCAACGGACGCACGCGCGGGGCCATTTGGTCACCGGGGCTTCGCCGGCGACGAGTCCGTGCGGCGGAGCGTCTCGGCTCCGATAGAGGGGGCGGCTAGAGCTCGAAATCGGGCTTGGGGTTAGGGGGAAACGAAGCAGGGACTCACGGGGATCGTGCAGGGAGGGTCAGCGAGCTCGGGGAAGCGACGATGGTGGCGAATTGACGGTGAAGATCCTCGGCGGCCGGCGATGGAAACGGCGATGTCGGCGGCGTTGTGGCGCGTCCGTAGGGCCGTGGGTCGGTGGGGAGGAAGGAGGGGTCGAGGGGGAGCTCCTGGGCGCATCGGCGAGGCTAGGGGTGGCCGGTGGCCACGGGGAAGCTCGTCGGCGGCGGCGGGTGTGTTCGGTGGCTGCGCGCGAGAGAGCCAGAGAAGGAGAGGAGCTCGGGGAGAGAGTGAGAGGCCTGGGGGGGGTGCGTGGCGTCGCGGACGGGGTCCAGGGCGACGAGAGGAAGCAGGAGGTGGCCAGGGGAAAGCAGGAGGTGGCCGAGGCAGCGTCGGCGCGCGCCACGCCTCGCCTCTGTTCGTCCTCCTGGCAGAGGAGGAAGAGGACAAGGGGGAGGAGGTGGGCTGGGCCGGCTGGGCCACTGGAGTTGGGCCAGGTGGGCTGCGAGGTAAGCTGAGGTAAAACTCCCTCTCTGCTTTTATTTACTGTTTTCTATTTTTTTTTGTTCTGTTTGTTTTGATTTAGTTTAGCAACTAAATCATTTAAGTAAATT
>NW_021302743.1:0-1350 GCF_002162155.2 Triticum dicoccoides
CATCGACCAGATCGTCGATTCCACCGCTGAGTGTGACCTGTTATGCTTCTTGGATGCCTTCTCCGGGTACCACCAGATCAAGATGGCGGTGGAAGACGTGGAGAATACGACCTTCCTAACCCCGTGTGGGGTGTACTGCTATACATGCATGCCATTCGGACTGCACAACGCGGGGGCAACCTTTCAGCGGCTCATGCACATCACCTTGGGCCCGCAGCTCGGGAAGAATGTGGAGGCTTACGTCGACGACATCGTAGTGAAGTCTCGCGAGGCCAAGACCCTGATACAAGACCTGGAGGAAACCTTCGCGAGCCTCAACGCAGTGAGCCTGCGACTCAACCCGGAGAAGTATGTGTTTGGAGTCCCCTCGGGCAAGCTCTTGGGCTTCCTCGTGTCCCACCGAGGCATCGAGGCCAACCCAAAAAAGGTCAAGGCAGTTGAGGACATGAGCCCGCCAAAGACCCTCAGAGAAATGCAGAAGCTCACGGGGGGTGTGACTGCACTGGGGCGCTTCATCTCCAGGTTAGGAGAGCGAGCGCTGCCTTTCTTTTAGCTGATGAAGAAGAAAGGGCCCTTTGAATGGACTGAAGAAGCCGACAAAGCGTTTCAAGATCTCAAGAGATACTTGACCATCCCTCCGGTGATGGTGGCCCCACGCCCTCAAGAGCCCTTAGTACTCTACCTCGCCGCCACTCCTTACTCCGCCAACGCGGATCTGGTGGCTGTTAGGGAGGAGCATCCGACCAAAGCCATGGCTGCTGCACGTGTCAAGGCAAAGCAGGACCAAAAAGGACTCACGGAGGTCGCGGCCGCGGCAGAGGGGGATCAGCCGCCGTAGGGAAGCGCGCCGGAAGCGGAGGAAGCACTTCCCCTAGGCAACCAACCTTCGGAGGCCCCGTTGCCTCAGCAGGCGCCACGGCCTCCGGTGGGCACCACCAGCACTGACGCGCCAAGCCTCGTCGAGCACCCGGTGTACTTCGTCAGCACGGTGTTGCGGGATGCAAGGGCACGGTACCCCATGCCACAGAAGCTGTTGGTGGCCTCGCGCAAGCTGCGCACTACTTCCAGGGTCACCCGATCAAGGTTGTCTCGGCATACCCTTTGGAAAGGGTGCTTAGGAGCCCTAACTCGGCCAGAAGGGTCGCTGAGTGGAACATTGAACTGCAAGCGTTTCAGCTTGAATTCAGTACGAGCAGGGTCATCAAGGGTGCCATGCTAGCAGATTTCGTGGCTAAATGGACGGAGGCACCGGACCTCAAGGCCGACGAGGACCGGTCACTCTCCCCAGGAAGTGAGGCACCAGAAGGCTGGGTCATGTACTTCGACGGGGCGTTCTCCAGGCATGGCGCC
>NW_021302744.1:0-2977 GCF_002162155.2 Triticum dicoccoides
GAGAGCTGGCTTGATGAAACACCTCGCTTCCTACTTCTTTTTTTGCGGGGTACCTCGCTTCCTAGTGACCAGTCTCTTGGCTGATCGTCCTAAGAATGCTTATATATGAATAAAGCTCTCTCATTTACCCGCAAAAAAGATTAAGCCATATTAACCGGAAAGGAGGGAGTATGGACTAGCACTACTTTTTGGTGTGTCCCGTCAACTCGCAGAACGAGGAGAAGCTTGCAGGACAAGGTGAAGCTCTCTTACGCCTTTTGACTAATGCAACCTACCCTCGGTGGACATGCATCAGTCCATTCGGTGTCAGATTGTCAGAGGCATACACTGTAGTACCCAACATGCGGAGTACCATCATTGTTCGACTTCACGAAGGGGCGAAGAGCCAAGCACAGTAGTACGCGTACTTGGTTTTGCACCTTCATACTACTCCACCCTCCGTCACAGTTTACAGGGCGCGCTTCATTATGATGCATTTCTCTCAATGCATTTCCACCACCAGAGAGACTTTTGACGCGTTTGGTATAATGCTCAATTAATTAGGGCGTGGTAACCGCAATCAAGTCCACAACTTTGTCTCCATGCACTGTACTACTACGGAGTGCATGCATGTGTGTACCCGGGGTGGAAGCACTGCATGCATGTGTGTACGCATTATTCCCTCTAGTAATAGACGCCGTGCTATAACTACCAATGCTATTTTTCAGGCCGATCGCTAGTCGCCTTGGTCCCACAGATTTTTTTCTTTTTTTTGAAGCGCGCTATATAAACAGTGACGGATGGAGTAGTATGAGCGGATTCAAAGAAGAGCGTATTGATGGTTGCTTCTTCAGAGCAACTTACAGTGGGAAAGGTGTGGCTTATGATTTGACTGCTGATTACTCACTATTAATACGACCGGGCTGAGTCTCCCATGCGGTTGTGCACTACCCCCTCGGTTTTTAAATATACTCCGGAGTATTTGTCTTTCTAGAGATTTCAACGAGTGACTACTCTCTCTCTCAAATATTTGTCTTTTTAGAGATTTCAAATGGACTGGCACATACATATAGACATATTTTAGAGTGTAGATTCACTCATTTTGCTTCGTATGTAGTCACTTGTTGAAATCTCTGTTAAGACGAATAGAATATTTAGGAACGGAGGGAGTACACATACGAAGCAAAATGAGTGAATCTACACTCTAAAATATGCCCGTTTGAAATTTGTAAAAAGACAAATATTTAGGAACGATTGAGTATAATTTTGTGCATGGCACATGGACCCGGATGATGAAGAGGCTTCTGGCAATGCTATCAAGCTTCCATCATTTGTTTACATAATTGACGTACTATACAAATAATTTTCCAGCGACATGAAATTGTACAATGGTGTGAGCTTTCAGCTTTTGTTTCGCGTGTCTTGCCATCGATGCTCTTTCGGAAACAATAAAAAACTAACTTCCTTGCTAATGCATGTCAATTATTAGCAGATCAGAGCTAATAATTACATCACAACTGAAGACAAAGTTGTGAGAAGGTGTTAAACTAAAATTGATCCATGCTTTCATTGGCAGCAACGTCCCCCCAGCTCTGTCTAAATCAACAAGGCATGTTGGGAAAAAAGTAGCTGTCTAGAGCATGCAACATTACGATCATTTTGTGCAGTTCCACTAAAATAGAGCTGAGCGTCCCTGTTCTAAAGATACCAAGTGTGATTACGATAATAGAGGACTGCTGATGAAACAATAAACACACAAATAGAAGCCGGTCACCTTTGAAGTCTCTCTTAATACTAACTGGTTGGAGAAGATTAGGCTTAGAGTTGGATGAGGAGGATAGAGCAAAACCAATCTCCCTTTGTACAGTCGCACTGAAATGTAGAGACGTTGCCCGTGTGACATTTTAGTACAACTGCACAAAACACTCTTAAGAAAAAAGTGATTTGGGCAGTTCACCAAAAGTTTGCAATAGCAACAATGTGAAATGGATAGCCCTGCTTGCAAAAAAGAGGTAGAAAGGAAACAATTACTGGCCAATAAAAGTTGATGGCACATGCGATGACAAAAAAAGCATATTCCTTATCCTAAGGGAAGATAACAACACGGTTGTGTTTGTCTAAACCGGTGTGAGGACGAGAATGCAATATGGAAAGTATGCCGGACGAGCGACGTTTTGGGCAAAGAACTATGGAAGATCCACATGCAGCGACATGGGAAAATGGGCAGTGGAGCAAGGCTGGAGGGGATACCTAGAGGTCGTCGGGATGTAACTAGGTGAGCGGCGGCGGGCGGAATCTGCGAGCAGGTGGCGTAGGCCCTGCCGCGCCGGAGCTTGGTCAGAGAGAACGGCGTGTACCGTAGATCGGGACGTGCTGCCTCGGCGCCGTCGAACGGAGAAATGATGCACTTCCTCCCTTTCCCCCGGCGGATGGGATGCGGCCGGATCAGTGACCAACGGTTAGAGAGAGAGGCCACCGCACTCCCTTTCCCCCGGCGGATGGGATGCGGCCGGATCAGTGACCAACGGTGAGAGAGAGAGGCCACCGCACTCCCTTTCCCCCGGCGGATGGGATGCGGCCGGATCAGTGACCAACGGTGAGAGAGAGAGAGAGGCCACCGCACTCCCTTTCCCTCGACGGACGGGATGCGGCAGGATCAGTGACCAATGGTGAGAGAGAGAGAGGCCACCGGAGCCTTGTGTGAGATACTCTAAAGGGCGGACTACCTTTTCCTCCATAAAAATCATTTTATATTCTATGTACGTGCCATTGAGCGCTATAACTTTATTTAAAAATAAGGCGGCAATGCGTCAAGTCGAACTTTGTTTTGTGCACGTGTGGTACACGACCTCCCTAGGTAAACAACCGCTACATGCGTTCAAATTAGCACGTGGGCTGCCATTTCGTAAAGAAATGAGCTCCACCGTGTACCCGCGCTGGTGTGGCTGGGCACGAAGCGTGAGTATGTGCACGGTGCACCTATTCTCTTCTTGTATAC
>NW_021302744.1:2987-3602 GCF_002162155.2 Triticum dicoccoides
CCCTGCCGCGCCGGAGCTTGGTCAGAGAGAACGGCGTGTACCGTAGATCGGGACGTGCTGCCTCGGCGCCGTCGAACGGAGAAATGATGCACTTCCTCCCTTTCCCCCGGCGGATGGGATGCGGCCGGATCAGTGACCAACGGTGAGAGAGAGAGGCCACCGCACTCCCTTTCCCCCGGCGGATGGGATGCGGCCGGATCAGTGACCAACGGTGAGAGAGAGAGAGAGAGGCCACCGCACTCCCTTTCCCTCGACGGACGGGATGCGGCAGGATCAGTGACCAATGGTGAGAGAGAGAGAGGCCACCGGAGCCTTGTGTGAGATACTCTAAAGGGCGGACTACCTTTTCCTCCATAAAAATCATTTTATATTCTATGTACGTGCCATTGAGCGCTATAACTTTATTTAAAAATAAGGCGGCAATGCGTCAAGTCGAACTTTGTTTTGTGCACGTGTGGTACACGACCTCCCTAGGTAAACAACCGCTACATGCGTTCAAATTAGCACGTGGGCTGCCATTTCGTAAAGAAATGAGCTCCACCGTGTACCCGCGCTGGTGTGGCTGGGCACGAAGCGTGAGTATGTGCACGGTGCACCTATTCTCTTCTTGTATAC
>NW_021302745.1:0-1224 GCF_002162155.2 Triticum dicoccoides
CCCGAGTCGTCCAAATGTGTGGGGGCCTGGGGATTCAGGTGAGGAACAATAGCACCTTCCCGCCCATGTCCTTTCCCGAGTCCGTCAGAGGCTGGCAGTCGACTTGGTTCTACTGTCAGGTCCAGTCGACGCCAGGGCAGTCGAGTGGACTCCCTCCGTTTACCATGGACCGAGTGAACAAGCCCTCCCCTCTGAAGCTGATTCCGGAGGAGAAAGCCGACGTGAAGATGTTGATGGAGCGCGTGGTGCAGTTGGTCCGGGAGGGGGTGACGGGCATGGATCTTCTGGAGGTCTTCCTCAGGCGTCGCATCCAACCCCTTCAATTCCGGAGCCACTGCATGTGGTTGTACTGTGGGCCCGAAGACGAGACTAGAGTCCATCCAGAAGAAGTCGACGATGCCACTTTGGAAAGATGGATGGTAGCCGTTACCGGAAACAGGGACAACCCGCGCGGAGCTAGAAGGATTCCTCCACTCGACCACAACAGCGACCCAAACAAGGTACACTTGCTCTGCTTTCCATTGTGTCCTTGTCGTATTCATTTCTGCTAACCCTGCCGACTGGTCGACTGATCCTTGTTTGGGCATCTGCTAGGCTTTCACCGAGCTGTACTCGATGCCCAATGGGGCACAAGCTTCGACTGAGGAAGGCGAGGCGAGCGGGGGCGAGGCGAGTGGGGGCGAGAGCCAGGAAGAGGAGGAATGGGACTCGGATGCTGCAGGGGATGATGACGACGATGATGATGATGAAGGTGATGAAGATGACATCGAGCACGAGGAAGAAGAGGAGGAGGAGGTCGTTCCACCGCGCTCAGAAAGGCGGTCGAAGCTTGTCCACGACCCTTCGACCGAACGTGGTAAGGGGGTTGCGACCGCCACTCAGTCGACCAAGCGCCCTCGGACCACCTCTCCGGCGCCGACTGAAAAGGCGCCGAAGCAGCCCAGGGCGGCCTCATCGAAGCCGACCAAGCTCCTGCCGAAGATGAAGGTGTCCATCCCCACCATATCAGGGTAATTGTGTTGCTCATATTTTCTTATTCTGTGCGAACTTTATCTCTGGTCGACGCTGAGGTTAGTCGACTGATCCTTTGGAGTTGCAGTGCTGCTACTTCTGAGACCTCGGCCCGGGCCGATGACCACGAGATGGAGGATGCAGCAACTTCGAATCCAGGTACTGTGTTCTTAATACCATTCTTAGTCGACTGACTCGCGATCTCTGATCCTG
>NW_021302746.1:0-1679 GCF_002162155.2 Triticum dicoccoides
TAATTTTTAACATGGACATATATGCATGGGCCATCAGATGAACAGAGAAACTGAAACACTTATAACCATCACGTACGTACTCCAAAACGAATATATGGAGAGAAAAATGGAGAAATTAATCAATTAGGTTGCCGCACACGGATTAATTGCTTGTTCATCATCACAATACAATTAGCAAGACACCATGTGTTTGTGTGCCATGACAATGACATACATCAAAGCTAAGCAAGACTAGTACATCATCATCTCTTGGATCATCTACTGGATGCAGGTTTCGGAGTTCTTCATCACGCACTCGGCCCTCACGTGGTGAAAGGATCCACTCTCCTAGACTAGTACAGTCGTGTCGTCGCAGAAGTCGAGCAGCTCATCTAACGTGCACCGGAAGGCGTCGTCTTCATCCTCTGCAGCGCCAGTGCCTTCTTGGACTTCGCCGTCGAGTTTGCCGGGCAAGAACCCCTGCGCCACCACAGCGTCATGGAGCTCGGGAAAATCTTGAAGCATGTCGGCGGTGAAGAACCCGCCTGGATCCACGCTGCCGTCGTCCCCTACTCCGGTTCCGGGCGGCAACAACGTCTCGCCTTCGTCGGACATGAACCAGCGCCCATACTCATGAAGCATCCCGGGTTGTTGGACGATCGGCGGTTCCTGGCGGCGTGGGGTTTGGGGACGTGGAGCATCCGGGTGCTGGACGTCGGCGGCCTTCCTTTTCCTGGAACCGGGAGCATTGATTACCTCGTCGTATGTGGTCTCGCTCCTGTGACGAGACACGCAGACCTTGCAGAGCACCAAGCCGTCTTGCTTGTCATCGCTGTACTCGTTCATGCACCAGCCGATCCTGATCCTCTCTTTCTCTCCCGGCAACTTCTTGATGTAGCTGAGGTTTCGTCTATGGCCTACGAGTTTACCTTGGTTGTCTAGCACGGGGATCCCGCCCTTCTCCGAGTGCCAGTAGTAACCCTCGCCCGCGTCGGCCACGGCGCGCTGCCGCCTCCCGCCACCGCGGCCGCCTTTGTTGGTCTGGTGACGACGGGCAGGGGTGAAGAAGTACCAGACGCCCCCTTTCCCGTCGCCCTTGTCCGTTCCTTGCGCGTGTTGATACATCTCGACGAGGTCGCCGGGGGCAGCGGAGTAGGCGTCGAACTCGTGGATGAGGCGGCTGGCGAAGAAGGCGTCCGGTCCGGCGGCGACCCGTGGGCGGAGGAACTTGGTGATCAGCTCGTGCTCGGCTGGGTCGAAGGCGTAGCCGGCGGGAGGATCCAGCTTGCCGGCGGCCATCGCAGAGCTAGCTACGCACGTACAGTACGAGATGGATCAAGTAGCTAGGTATGTACGTGTAACCCTGAACTCGCTAGCTGCTTGCCTTGCCTGGGTACGTACCTAGCTTATATAGATGGATCGACAGCGAGCCCGCCCGGGATTCAGTTTCCTTGACCGGTCATACGTACGTGTCCTAAGCAATCCGTACATAAAATGGATTTGTACAGCAATCCGTACATAAAATGGATTAGTGCAGCACGCCCCATGATGCTCCGTCGCTGCACCGACGTTGCTCCATTGCAGCTCGCGTCGCTCGGTAATACTCCGTCAGAGCACCGGCGACCCCGACGTTGCTCCATTGCTGCACCACGCCACCCGGTGATGCTCCATCGCAGCAGCACTGAAGGCCACGGACAGTT